>NC_057795.1:174756485-174785857 GCF_018294505.1 Triticum aestivum
ACTTATGGCTATTTCTGCTAAGTGAATGTGATCGGACCCTTTCCCCTCTATGCTATACTCAACCCAATCTATTCACAAATTCTTCATGTGCATTCTATTTGAAACTCGTTCAAAATCTTCACTGTGTCCGCTCAAACCGTTCAAACACGATCTTATCTTATCCAAGTTTTCGGTTTTACCGCTCAAACCGTTCCGTATCCCACGATAGACTAATCTATTCACCCACGATCTAACACGATCTCCACTTCTCAGTACGTGGGTGACACATTTCAAGCGAATGAGAAGGGTCAGGGGCACATTTGTCCTAAATCTTCGGGCGAATAGTTTTTCACTACGACTATAAATACCCCCTCTCCCCTTCCTCACTTCCTTTACTCCGCTCGACCGCTCTCTCTCTTGCTCGAGCTTCTCAAACCCTAGCGCCGCCGCTACTCCATCGTCGCCGGTGAGGAAGAGCTTCACTGCCTCTACCTCGTCGCCGTCGTACTCGCGCCGACCGCGGAAATCTTCACTCCGCCGCTGTCTAGCTATCTTCCTCCACCAAGTTAGGGCGTGGAAGATCTACACCAACGAACTTCACTGTTCTGCTTCTCAGTTTGTCGTGTTCTTCATCCAGGGTAATTAAAAGTTACTTTTACTGCCCTCTTTTGATTCGAAATTTCACAACAAAATCTTCAAAGGTGTTTTATTCTGCAAATCCTCTCACACAAAACACCTCACTAGTCATCTGTTCTTGATTCATTTCTCTAAGCATCGTTTTTCTTCAAGATTCCTCAATTGTGTGGATCTTCGATCTATACAACTCTGGAACCTAAGACAAAGAACGCTTAGTGAAATTCTTCAAGGCTCATCTGGTCAAATTCCTCAAACTTGTTCTTTTTGAAAAACCTTCTGAGAATGCATATGACCACTCCAAATTCCTCGCAACTATACTCTGTTCACAGGTACTCATGTCCGCTGCTGAATCACTAGGTTCTCATCAACTTAACTCATTTGCAGCGTTCCTTGAAGAAAAGTTGCATACTTCTTCAGAAAATTCGATTGTTCAAATTCCTCATCTGAAGAATATGGCTAATGGTAAGAAGCCACAGAAAGGAGGAAAGAAGCCTGAGGTGATGACTGCTTTGAAATCCCTGAGGACCTCTATACTGACTGTTGCACACCTGATGAGGACGAGTTCAGAAAAGAAAGCAAGACTCAGTGCAAGGTGCGCATACAGAGGATTCAACGGATATGGGCAAGATAATGGAGGGAGTACAGATATGTGACTCCGAAGTACATGAAGAAATTCGCACTTAATCCTCCATGCCCAAGAGCTCCATTGGCACCTGGCCAAGAAGCTAACCCCACCAGCATCAAGCGTGGTGAGGATTTTCCTGAAGAATGGGCCAAACACCAAGCTAAGTTGGCAAGACAAGCTAAAGAAGCAGTGAAGAAATTCAATGAAGACTCTGCTGCGGCTGCTGCCACTGAGGCCTTTGTCAAGCCTAGAAAATCTATGGCAAAGAAGCCCGCTCACAAGCCAAGTGCTTCACCAACTATGCCCTCACGGCCAAGTTCCTTAGCAATGCCCTCAAGGCCAGAATCTTCAAAGCCCTCACGGCCAGTCCCTCATGCTGCTCCTGCTCCTCCAAAATCCTCAGCTCCTCCTCCAAAGTCCTCAGCTGCTCCGGCAAAGTCCTCAACACCTGTACATCTGGCCACATGCCAAAGGACTATAGGCATCTCTATTGCCTCTGGTGCCTCAGCAAGTTCCTCAACTGCACCAAAATCTTCATCAGGCCCCACTCCGCTGAAGACAAAGGCCACGGTTGGTCGAGGTCCTTGGCCAAGTCCGAAGAAGAAACAGGTTGCCTTCCAAGTGCCATCTGACGATGAAGCTGATGATGATGAACTTGCAGAAATCATCAAAGACCGACAAGAAAGGGCCGCTAGAGCCAAAGGCACAAATGTGCCACTGCTTTTGGATTCAAGGGCGATCCTCGATTACATTGATCTCTGGCACAAGGATCCAAATACTCCTATGCCTAATTTCAATTTGTCTCCTGGTCAAAGTCACATGCTGACCCATTTCATCACTGAAGAGAAATGGAAATTTGAGAAGGCCAGGCAGATCAAGAAGGCTCAGTTCAGAAAGGAGAAGTTCCTGAAGAAACACGTTGTTCATATGACAACTGATGAACTCCTAAAGATCCAAGCTGAAATCAAAGCCCTCAGTGATGATTTCAATGCTTACTATGTTGATTGGCAAGGAGCCAAAGTCAGGTTTGTGAAACTGACTGAGAAATTCACAAATGTTGCAGCCCCATCGCAACAAGAAATTCCTCAAGCTGAAGCTTCTGCTCAGCAAACTGAAGAACATGCCAGCACCACTGATGACATTCAGGCTGCTGAAGAAAGTGCTAGTTCCAGGGCTGATGACTCCATTCCATCCACTGAAGAAATTGTCAGGGCATCCACTAGTGGTGCGCCTAAAGAGACTGAAGAAGTCAGGGCAAGTGCATCAGTTGCGCCTGAGGAAATTCAACAAGATTCCTCAGCTCCTTCCAGCGCCTACACCAACTCCTACTCTTCCATCTGCATCATATGTGAGGAAGACCAAGGCTACAGAGCGAGCTGTAGTGAAGAAACGGAAAGCATCCAGTGCTTCAGAATCTGTGCATGAAGACATTCCAGCCGCTAGTGTTGAAGACTCTGTTGTTGTAGAACCTTTGAACATGCAGACTGCAACTCAAGAGGAACTAGAAATTCCTCACCCTGAAGAACCTGAGATTGCGATTCCTGAGGTTGTGATGCAACTCACTAACACTCCTCTGCCCAAGCCAAAGGATCCATTCTCAAAGAAGCAAAAGTTCAAGGCTGAAGATTTCTTCAGCGAGCATGTGTTCTTCACTGACTACAACCCCTATGACTCTGCTCGCATAAGGAAGAGGCATTTCTGGACTGCTAGTCAAGCCAATTTCTATTCCCCAGTACTGTTCGATAAAGACAAAGTCTTCGATCATGAACATATTCCTCATGTGGACATGGAGTCTCTGCCGTGCTTCGAACCAGTCCTCAGTGTTCTTCACGATGCTGGATTACTAAATTTCCGCACTGACATCTGTGACTGGAATGAAGAACTCATTCTTCAATTCTATGCAACGCTGCACATCACAGGAAACTCTAAAGATGTGAATTCATGGGTGCTGGACTGGATGTCTGAAAATACTCACTACAAGGCACCAGCAACTTAATTGCTTCGTGCCCTCCGACTCAGTCCTCCCCTTGACGGTTCTCGTTGCGTCTACAGTGAACTTGAGCTTTCCAATCATTTCATGCAAGTGCTGATGAAGCCTTCGAAGCCAGGGCAGGCTCCTCGAACCAAATCCCTCGTCAAGGAATTACTATATGTGCCTCGGACTGTCTATCGCATTCTGACGAAGACCATGAGTCCTATCAAAGGCCACGACTCAAATGATGAAGAGGTCGTTGGCATCATGAAGAACATGCTTTTCAATATCATTCATGGCGTTCCCATCAACTTCCATGATTTCTTCATGCGGACTCTGGCGAATATTGCTATGTCACCATTTGAGCTGAAGCCTTATGCACCATGGATTATGAGATTCATCAGGACAAGGTCTTCACTAAATTACAAAGCTTACACTTTGAACCATGGCAGCTACTTGCCTCCGATTGAAGTCCTCAAACGGACATATTCCTCAGCTGATGACAAAGGCAAGGCAACTGCTATGATAGATGAAGGCATTCGTCCATTGGATGGTCAATTTTGCAAGGCTGCATCCTACTCCACCAATGATGACTCTGCCACACATGATTCTGCCGCCAAGCAAAATCCTCAAGCCACAACACCCAGGGTGATGACTGATCGTGAGTTACTCCTCAGTCTTCATCAGATGGTTGATCGCAATCACAAATGGTTCAAGCGTCAGTTTGGTTCAATTCTTCACAACATGACATCAACACACAATGCAGTGAAGAAAAACCAATACTACCTCCATGAAATATTCAACCGTACCTGGGCCGTTCTATCACATGTCTACAGCACTGCAGATCTGAAGAATATGGGTCTCAAGGAAGAATTTGACTAGTCTGCACCTCCACCGAAGAAATTCAAGAAGGTCAAGGTTCCTTCCTTGGTGGCCAGCTCCTATTCTTCATCGCGCGACACTGATGAAAATGAAGATTTGGACGACACTGCGGCAGGCCCTACTACGACAACCGACCCCGACGCTGGCGCTCCTCCATCAACTTGATATTCTTCAGGGGCGTTAGTCCTCAGTTTCAATCCTTTTGGTCATTCGATGACAAAGGGGGAGAAATTTGAGTTAGTCTTCAAGCGGGTCTATTATATGGGCGTTTTTTTTTGCTAAGTTGCAACTCTCGTTCTTATGAAACTTTATTGGATCGAGTTGTAATCTTAAAACCCGATGGTGCCCTGATACTTTTGATGCACTGTGCTTTGATACTCTTGATATGTTATTCTGCATGCTTGTTCCTCATTAATATTATTGCACGCATGCTGAATTTCATCAGGCACCATATTTCATCATGCATTTCAAATTCTTCATATTATATGTCAAATGCGTGTATGAATTACAAGATATAGGGGGAGATCTCCATGATTCAACTCTTCAAGTGTGCATTGCTTCAAAAGAAAATTCCTCACTATGCACATCTTTAGGGGGAGTTCTTCTATATCTTGCAATCAAATTCCTCAATATCAGTATTTACACTTCATATGTTTATCCCCGTTGAAAACTTAACCTATATTGTCATCAATCACCAAATATGGGGAGATTGTAAGTGCATCTAGTGCCCCTTAGTGATTTTGGTGTATTGAAGACTTATAGGTTAAGGAACTAATGCATTTGTGAGTATACACAGGTCTATAAGTCTATGAGGAGTTTGATATTTACAAAGAAAGTCGACCCCTAAAAATGAATATCTTTGACTGAAGATTTTGGTATTGCTGAAGACTTTCATGAAGACTTTGAAAGTGAAGAAATTGGTGTATCCGTGAAGAATTGATATTCATGCGAGGAATATGAAGCTTGAAGACTTTAATTTTCATAGTTTTGTTTTTCTCTTTCTTGAGTCATAGGAAACACCGTACTGTTGAAGGGGGTCGAGGAAATACTAAGGAAAACTTTCCATGTGATACTCAACTCAAAATCCTACACCTACCAAACCCTTTGAGTGAAGCCTTTGGAAATCTCATATAGTTCAGTCAATTTCTTCAATGACAGAGACGAAGTTCTTCTGGTCGCTGAGGAATTTGTTCTGACTGAGGAGTTAGGAATTCGCCAGTGCGGATTGCCTACAGAGTGAGGAACATTATAGCCCTGAGGAATTTGAGAGTCAAATTTCCGACCGTTGCTGTGCTGCGCGCCAGTTGTCCCAAAATATCTTATCCACCTAACGGTCATATCATACAAGGGCATTTATGTCTTATCATGTCGGGCTGCTCCCTAGGCTATAAATAGTCACCCCCTACAACCACTAGCTGGTTGGCTGCTCCGAGAGAAACTGACACTTGTCAATTGAGAGCAACCCATCCTCCGAGGACTTTGAGCGAAAATCATCGAGTGAGGAAAAACCCAAACCCAAACACCTACAAACCCCAAAGTGATTGAGCATCACTGAAGAGATTGATCCTGCGTGGATCGGACGCTTGTTACCTTTGAAGACTGTGCTTCTTCCAGACGGTTAGGCGTCATGGTCTAGAGCATCCAAGAGGAATTGCGGATCGCCGAGTGACCGAATCTGTGAAGGTTTGGAAGTCGCCTGAAGACTTACCACGAATGATTGGACGAGGTCTGTGTGTCCTTAGTTCAAGGAGAATACGGTGAGGACTTGGTGTTCTGAGCTGCGTGCTCAGCGACTGGGTGCCCGGGACTGTGTGTCCTCGAGTTTAAATACTCAGCCGCTCCAACCAGACGTACAACTGAGACAGCAGTTGGAACTGGTCTACCAAATCATTGTCTTCACCAACCTTACTGGTTCTATTTCCTCAACTCTTTCATTTCCTCATTACTGTGTTGAGTGATTTTTCATATCTGTGTTTGAAGACTTTGACTGAAGACTTTCTCAATTTCCTCAGTTCAATTTCTTCAGTCTGTTTGTCTTCATCTTGTGTTATCCTGTGTTTACGCTTCATGTACTCTGTGCTTGTCTTCATTTCATCATGATGACTATGTCTGTATCCTGTTATGCTTACTTCTGAGTACTTATTCCGCTGCTAGTAGTTCTTCGCTAAGGAATTTCCTCACCGGCAAATTCCTCAGTGAAGAATTCATAAAAAATCGCCTATTCACCCCCCTCTAGTCGATATAACGCACTTTCACCGGCGAAAGTTGCGCAGTACTAGAGAGGCTAGCAATGGTGGAAGGGAGAGAGTGCGTATAATCCATGGAATCAACATTAGTCATAAAGGACTCACATACTTATTGCAAAAATATATTAGTCATCGAAACCGAGCACTAGGTGCATGCTCCTAGGGGAAGGGTTGGTAGGAGTTAACCATCACGCAATCCCAACCTCCACACAAAGGACGATAATCAAAAAATACCTCATGCTCCAACTTCGTTACATAACTGTTCACCATATGTGCATGCTACGGGAATCACAAACCTCAACCCAAGTATTTCTCAAATTTACAATTACTCCACTAGCATGACTCTAATATCGTCATCTTCATATCTCAAAACAATCATAAGGAATCAAACTTCCCATAGTATTCAATGCAGTTTATATGAAAGTTTTTATTATATCCCTCTTGGATGCCTATAATATTAGGACTAAATTCATAACCAAAGCAAATTACCATGTTGTTTAAGACTCTCAAAATAATATAAGTGAGGCATGAGAGTTCATCAATTTCTTCAGAATAAAACCACCACCGTGCTCTAAAAGATATAAGTGAAACACTAGAGAAAATGACAAACTACTCCAAAAGATACAAGTGAAGATCAATGAGTAGTCGAATAATTATGTAACTATGTGAAGACTCTCTAACATTTAAGAATTTCAGATCTTGGGATATTGTTCAAACAACAAGCAAAATAAAATAAAATAAAATGGCATTGCAAGGATAGCACATATCATGTGAAGAATCAAAAACTTAGGCTCAACTAAAACCGACCGATAGTTGTTGAACAAGAAAGGTGGGATGCCAACCGGGGCATCCCCAAGCTTAGATGCTTGAGACTTCTTGAAATATTAATTAGGGATGCATAAGGCATCCCCAAGCTTGAGCTTTTGTGTCTCCTTAATTCCTTTTATATCACAGTTTTCCTAAATCTCGAAAACTTCATACACACAAAACTCAACAAGAACTCGTGAGATAAGTTAGTATAAATCAACGCAAGACCTTATCATTCTCTACTATAGAAATCACTAAAATAATAATTTGACATTGCCTACTAAATACCTCTGCATATTTAATACTCCTATCCACAAATAGAATCATTGAACAAGCAAACATATGCAAACATAACATCAATCTGTCTAACCAGGACAGTCTGCAAAGAATGCAAGAGGAATCATACTTCCCTAAGTCCAAAAATTCTGAAACATTACCACACTGTACAATTTTTTTGTTACTCATTGTGTTAAAATTTCAAGATTTTATCATGTTCTGACTATTCACCAATATGCAAAACATAACAACAAACTTTCTTATTTCAAAACAACAACATATAGACTTGTAAAAAAGCATGGTAAAGGCTATACTTGACTTTTTTTATTGAACTAAATATATAAAACATGTCTCTGAATAGCAGCAAGAAAATATAAACAAAATAAAATTACGCTCCAAGCAAAACACATATCATGTGGTGAATAAAAATATAGCCTCAAAAAGTTACCGATGAACGAAGACGAAAGAGGGAATGCCTTCCGGGGCATCCCGAAGCTTAAGCTCTTGGTTGTCCTTGAATATTACCTTGGGGTGCCTTGGGCATCCCCAAGCTTAGGCTCTGGCCACTCCTTATTCCATAGTCCATTGAATCTTTACCCAAAACTTGAAAACTTCACAACACAAAACTCAACAGAAAACTCGTAAGCTCTGTTAGCATAAGAAAATAAATCACCACTTAGGTACTATTGTGAACTCATTCTAAATTCATATTGGTGTTATATCTACTGTATCCCAACTTCTCCATGGTTCATACCCCCGACACTACTCATAGATTCATCAAAATAAGTAAACAACACAATGAAAACAGAATTTGTCAAAAACAGAACAGTCTGTAGTAATATGGAAAATTTCCATACTTCTATAACTCCAAAAATTCTAGAAAAATTAGGACAGTCTAGGCAATTTGTATATCAATCATGTGTAAAAAATTCAGATCAAAATCACGCTCCAGTGAATTTTAAAAATTCCTGGACTTGGAGCAAAAGTTTCTGTTTTGGCACTTTATTGAAACAAAAGCTATAAAACATGATTACTACAGTAGCATAATCATGTGGACACACAAAAACAGTAGGTATAAGTATTGGGTTGTCTCCCAACATGCGCTTTTCTTTAGTGTTTTTTAGCTAGGAATGATAATTTCAATGATGCTCACATAAAAGATAAGAATTGAAACACAAAGAGAGCATCATGAAAAATAAGAGTAGCACATTTAAGTCTAACCCACTTCCTATGCATAGGGATTTTGTGATCAAACAATTTATGGGAACAAGAATCAACTAGCATAGGAAGGCAAAATAAGCATGACTTCAAAACTTTCAACACATGGAGAGAAAACTTGGTATTATTGCAATATGTAGAAGCATATGTTCCTCTCTCATAATAATTTTCAGTAGCATCATGAATTAATTCAATAATATAACTATCACATAAAGCACTCTTTTCATGATGCATAAGCATATAATTTTTATTACTCTCCAGATTAGCAAATTTCTTGTCAAGAATAGTAGTGGGAGCAAACTCAAAAAAATAACTATCATGTGAAGCATAATCCAATTGAAAATTCAAATCAAGATGACAAGTTTCATGGTTATAATTATTTATAGCATACATGTCAATACAATAATAATCATAGATAGCAACTTTGTTCTCATAATCAATTGCAACCTCTTCCAAAATAGTGGATTCATCACTAAATAAAGTCATGACCTCTCCAAATCCACTTTCATTAATGTAATCATATAAATAGGAGGCATGCTTTCATCGTAATAAATATTCTCATCAAAACTTTGGGGACTAAAAATATCATATTCATCAAACATAGCATCCCCAAGCTTGTAGCTTTACATATCATTAGCATCATGGATATTCAAAGAATTCACAATAACAACATTGCAATCATGCTCATCATTCAAAAATTTAGTGCCAAACATTTTATAGACTTCTTCTTCTAACACTTGAGCACAATTATTCCTTTCCATCATTTTCACGAAATACATTAAAAAGATGAAGCATATGTGGCAATCTCAATTCCATTTTTTTGTAGTTTTCTTTTATAGACTAAACTAGTGATAAAACAAGAAACTAAAAGATACAATTGCAAGATCTAAACATATACCTTCAAGCACTCACCTCCCCGGCAACAGCGCCAGAAAAGAGCTTGATGTCTACTATGCAACCTTGTTCTTGTAGACTCGTGTTGGGCCTCCAAGCGCAGAGTTTTGTAGGACAGTAGCAAATTTCCCTCAAGTGGATGACCTAAGGTTTATCAATCCGTGGGACGCGTAGGATGAAGATGGTCTCTCTCAAACAACCCTGCAACCAAATGACAAAGAGTCTTTTGTGCCCCCAACACACACAATACAATGGTAAATTGTATAGGTGCACTAGTTCGGCGAAGAGATGGTGATACAAGTACAATATGGATAGTAGATATGGGTTTCGTAATCTGAAAATATAAAAACAGCAAGATAGCAAGTAACAAAAGAGAGCGAAAACGGTATTGCAATGCTTCGAAACAAGGCCTAGGGTTCATACTTTCACCAGTGCAAGTTCTCTCAACAATGATAACATAATTAGATCATATAACAATCCCTCAGCATGCAACAAAGAGTCACTCCAAAGTCACTAATAGCAGAGAACAAATGAAGAGATTATTGTAGGGTACGAAACCACCTCAAAGTTATTCTTTCTAATCGATCTATTGGGCTATTCCTATAAGTGTCACAAACAGCGCTAGAGTTCATACTGAAATAACACCTTAAGACACACATCAACCAAAACCCTAATGTCACCTAGATATTACAATGTCACCACAAGTATCCATGGGTTTGATTACACAATATGCATCACACAATCTCAGATTCATCTATTCAAACCAACACAAAGAACTTCAAAGAGTGACCCAAAGTTTCTACCAGAGAGTGAAGACGAAAACGTGTGCCAACCCCTATGCATAAGTTCACAAGGTCATAGGACCCGCAAGTTGATCACCAAAACATACATCAAGTGGATCACGTGAACATCCCATTGTCACCACAGATAAGCACATGCAAGATATACATCAAGTGTTCTCAAATCCTTAAAGACTCAATCCGATAAGATAACTTCAAAGGGAAATCTCAATCCATTACAAGAAGGTAGAGGGGGAGAAACATCATAAGATCCAACTATAATAGCAAAGCTCGCGGTACATCAAGATCGTGCCAAGTCAAGAACACGAGAGAGAGAGAGAGAGAGAGATCAAACACATAGCTACTGGTACATACCCTCAGCCCCGAGGGTGAACTATTCCCTCCTCGTCATGGAGAGTGCTGGTATGATGAAGATGGCCACCGGTGATGGATCCCCCCTCCGGCAAGGTGCTAGAACAGGGTCCCGATTGGTTTTTCGTGGCTACAGAGGCTTGCGGCGGCGGAACTCTTGATCTTGGTTATGTTCTGGAAGTTTGGTGATATATAAGAGGTGTTAGCGTCGGGAACAAGTTAGGGGGTCCACGAGGCAGCCACAAGGTAGGGGAGCGCCCAGGGGGTAGGACGCGCCCTCCACCCTCGTCGTGGCCTCGGGACTCTTCTGGTCCATCTCTGATGCTCCGTGGGCTTCTTCTGGTCCAAAAATAATCTCCGTAAATTTTCAGGTCAATTGGACTGTGTTTAGTATTCCTTTTCTGTGATACTCAAAAACAAGGAAAAAACAGAAACTGACACTGGGCTCTAGGTTAATAGGTTAGTCCCAAAAATCATATAAATAACATATAAATGCATATAAAACATCCAACATGGATAATATAATAGCTTGGAACAATAAAAAATGATAGATACGTTGGAGACGTATCATGTACCTCCTCGAGGTATGCCTCCATGTGCTCGTCCTTCGGCGTGTACTCCTTGTTGGATAAGTTGATGAGCAGCTGGCAGTCGCCCCTGATGGTGAGGTGCCTGATCCCCAGGGCAATCACGGCCCTGAGCCCGACGATCAAGCCCTCGAATTTGACGATGTTGTTGGAGACATTCTCAGCAAGCTGGAAGCAGAGTTGCACGACATAGCAGAGCTTGTCTTGGGTGGGCGAGATGAGCACGGCTCCAGCCCCCGCGCCCTGATGCGCAAATTCGAAATTGAAGTACATGACCCAGCCATCAGGCACTTCGTCTCCTGGGGTGAGGGAGCGGTGCTCGCCCACTTCTTGGCTTGGTGCGTCAGTCCATTCAGCCACAAAGTCAGCGAGGGTTGCGCCCTTGATGACTCGGATGGTGCTGAATTCCAGCTGGAACGCTACAACTCAATGTTCCATTCGGCAACCCTTCCTGCGGCGTTAGGGCTTCGGAGCACGCTCTACAGGGGGTAGGCTGAGACAACCTTGATACGGTGGCCTTGGAAATAGTGGTGTGATACGTCTCCAACGTATCTATAATTTTTGATTGTTCCATGCTATTATATTACCCGTTTTGGATGTTTATGGGATTTACTCTACACTTTTATATCATTTTTGGGACTAACCTACTAACCGGAGGCCCAGCCCGAATCGCTGTTTTTTTTGCCTATTTCAGTGTTTCGAAGGAAAGGAATATCAAACGAAGTCCAAACGGAATGAAACCTTTGGGAGCGATCTTTTTGGAACAAACGCAATCCAGGAGACTTGGAGTGGATGTCAAGAAGCGAACGAGGCGGCCACGATGGTGCCCGGTGCGTCCTAAGGGGGTGGGCGTGCCCCTCACCTTCGTGGGCCCCTCGAGCGTCCACCGACCTACTTCTTCCTCCTATATATATCTACGTACCCCGAAACCATCCAGGAGCACCACGAAAAACTATTTCCACCGCAGCAACCTTCTGTATCCATGAGATCCCATCTTGGAGCCTTCGCCGGTGGTCCGCCGGAGAGGGAATCGACCATGGAGGGCCTCTACATCATCTCCAAGGGCTCTCCGATGAGTTGTGAGTAGTGTACCATAGACCTTCGGGTCCATAGTTATTAGCTAGATGGCTTCTTCTCTCTCTTTGATTCTCAATACAAAGTTCTCCTTCCTCTTCTTGAAGATCTATTCGATGTAACTCTTTTTGCGGTGTGTTTGTCGAGATCCAATGAATTGTGGGTTTATGATCAAGTTTATCTATGAGAAATATTTGAATCTCCTCTGAACTCTTTTATGTATGATTGGTTATCTTTGCAAGTCTCTTTGAATTATCAGTTTGGTTTGGCCTACTAGATTGATCTTTCTTGCAATGGGAGAAGTGCTTAGCTTTGGGTTCAATCTTGTGGTATCCTTTCCCAGTGACAGCAGGGGCAGCAAGGCACGTATTGTATTGTTGCCATCGAGGATAAAAAGATGGGGTTTATATCATATTGCTTGAGTTTATCCCTCTACATCATGTCATCTTGCTTAATGTGTTACTCTGTTCTTATGAACTTAATACTCTAGATGCAGGACAGGAGTCGGTCGACGTGTGGAGTAATAGTAGTAGATGCAGCATTATTTCAGTCTACTTGTTGTAGACGTCATACCTATATACATGATCATGCCTAGATATTCTCATAATTATGCACTTTTCTATCAATTGCTCGACAGTAATTTGTTCACCCATCGTAATACTTATGCTATCTTGAGATAAGCCACTAGTGAAACCTATGGCCCCCGGATCTATCTTTTATCATATAAGTTTTCCATCTACTTTTATTTGCATCTTTTATTTTCCAATCTATATCATAGAAATACCAAAAATATTTATCTTATCATATTATCTCTATCAGATCTCACTTTTGCAAGTTACCGTGAAGGGATTGACAACCCCTTTATCACGTTGGTTGCGAGGTTCTTGTTTGATTGTGTAGGTGCATGGGACTTTTGAGGAGCCTCCTACTGGATTGATACCTTGGTTCTCAAAAACTGAGGGAAATACTTACGCTACTTTGCTGCATCACCATTTCCTCTTCAAGGGAAAAACCAATGCATGCTCAAGAGGTAGCAAGAAGGATTTCTGGCGCCGTTGTTGGGGAGGTCTTCACTCAAGTCAAGACATACCAAGTACCCATCACAAACTCATCTCCCTCGCATTACATTATTTTCCATTTGCCTGTCATTTTCCTCTCCCCCACTTCACCCTTGCCGTTTTATTCGCCCTTCTTCTGTTCGTCTTTTCGTTTGCTTTGATGTCTTACTTGGCTCGTTTGCTCGTTTGGTTGGAATAGTTGTTTATTTATTGCTAAAACAGAACCTAAGATCTATGGATCCTCATCCACTTGCTAATCTTTTTAAGAGATCCAATTATGATGAACCAATTGTTGGGGAACGTAGCAGAAATTCAAAATTTTCCTACGTGTCACCAAGATCTATCTATGGAGAAACCAGCAATGAGGGGAAGGAGAGTGCATCTACATACCCTTATAGATCACTAAGCGGAAGCGTTCAAGAGAACGGGGTTGAAGGAGTCGTACTCGTCGTGATCCAAATCACCGGACATCCTAGTGCCGAACGGACGGCACCTCCGCGTTCAACACACGTACAGCCCGGTGACATCTCCCATGCCTTGATCCAGCAAGGAGAGAGGGAGAGGTTGAGGAAGACTCCGTCCAACAGCAGCACAACGGCGTGGTGGTGGTGGAGGAGCGTGGCAATCCCTGCAGGGCTTCGCCAAGCACCGCGGGAGAGGAGGAGTAAGAGAGGTAGGGCTGCGCCAAGAGGGAAAAGAAACTCATGTGTTGGGATGCTCCTATGCCTCCACTATATATAAGGGAAGAGGGGGCTGCGCCCCCACCTAGGTTTCCACCCTAGGGGGCGGCGGCCAGCCCTAGATCCCATCTAGGGGGGCGGCCAAGGGGTGGAGAGGGGGAAACTTGCCCCCCAAGCAAGGTGGGGCGCCCCCTCCCCAAACCCTAGGCGCCTTGGGCCCTTGTGGGGGGGCGCACCAGCCCACCTGGGGCTGGTCCCCTCCCACACTTGGCCCATGCAGCCCTCCGGGGCTGGTGGCCCCACTTGGTGGACCCCCGGGACCCTCCCGGTGGTCCCGGTACGTTACCGATAAAACCCGAAACTTTTCTGGTGACCAAAACAGGACTTCCCATATATAAATCTTTACCTCCGGACCATTCCATAACTCCTCGTGACGTCCGGGATCTCATCCGGGACTCCGAACAACATTCTGTAACCACATACAAACTTCCTTTATAACCCTAGCATCATCGAACCTTAAGTGTGTAGACCCTACGTGTTCGGGAACCATGCAGACATGACCGAGACGTTCTTCCGTCAATAACCAACAGCGGGATCTAGATACCCATGTTGGCTCCCACATGTTCCACGATGATCTCATCGGATGAACCACGATGTCAAGGATTCAATCAATCCCGTATACAATTCCCTTTGTCTAGCGGTATTGTACTTGCCCGAGATTCGATCGTCGGTATCCCGATACCTTGTTCAATCTCGTTACCGGCAAGTCTCTTTACTTGTTCCGTAACACATCATCCCGTGATCAACCCCTTGGTCACATTGTGCACATTATGATGATGTCCTACCGAGTGGGCCCAGAGATACCTCTCCGTTAACCGGAGTGACAAATCCCAGTCTCGATTCATGCCAACCCAGCAGACACTTTCGGAGATACCTGTAGTGCACCTTTATAGCCACCCAGTTACGTTGTGACATTTGGTACACCCAAAGCATTCCTATGGTATTCGGGAGTTGCACAATCTCATGGTCTAAGGAAATGATACTTGACATTAGAAAAGCTTTAGCATACGAACTACGATCTTTGTGCTAGGCTTAGGATTGGGTCTTGTCCATCACATCATTCTCCTAATGATGTGATCCCGTTATCAACGACATCCAATGTCCATGGTCAGGAAACCGTAACCATCTATTGATCAACGAGCTAGTCAACTAGAGGCTTACTAGGGACATGGTGTTGTCTATGTACCCACACATGTATCTGAGTTTCCTATCAATACAATTATAGCATGGATAATAAAGGGTTATCATGAACAAGGAAATATAATAATAATAACTACTTTATTATTGCCTCTAGGGCATATTTCCAACAGTCTCCCACTTGCACTAGAGTCAATAATCTAGTTCACATCGCCATGTGATTAACACTCACAGGTCACATCGCCATGTGACCAACATCCAAAGAGTTTACTAGTGTCATTAAACTAGTTCACATCATCATGTGATTAAGACTCAATGAGATCTGGGGTTTGACCATGTTTTGCTTGTGAGAGAAGTTTTTGGTCAACGGGTCTGCAACATTCAGATCCGTATGTACTTTGCAATTCTCTATGTCATATTGTAAATGTTGCTTCCACTATACATATCCGGTTTGCTACTCAGAGTCACTCGGATAGGTGTTAAAGCTTGCATCGACGTAACCCTTTACATCGAACTCTTTATCACCTCCATAATCGAGAAAAATATCCTTATTCCTCTAAGGATAATTTTGACCGCTATCTGGTGATCCACTCCTTGATCACCTTTGTACCCTCTTGCCAGACTCATGGCAAGGCACACTTCCGGTGTGGTAGACAGCATGGCATACTATAAAGCCTACGTCCAAAGCATAGGGGAGGACCTTCTTCCTTTCTCTCTATTATGCCGTGGTTGAGCTTTAACTCTTAACTTAATACCTTACAACTCAGGCAAGAACTCCTTCTTTGACTGATCCATCTTGAACTCCTTCAAGATCACGTCAAGGTATGTGCTCATTTGAAAGTATTATTAAGCATTCTGATCTATCTTATAGATCTTGATGCTTATTGTTCAAGTAGCCTAATCCAGGTTTTCCATTGAAAAACACTTTTCAAATAACCCTATATGCTTTCTAGAAATTCTACATCATTTCTGATCATCAATATGTCAACAACATATACTCATTAGAAATTCTATAGTGCTCCCACTCACTTCTTTGGAAATACAAGTTTCTCATAAACCTTGTATAAACCTTTGATCATCTTATCAAAGTGTATATTCCAACTCCGAGATGCTTACTCCGGTCCATGGAAGGATCGCTGGAGCTAGCATACCTTTTAGCATCCTTAGGATCGACAAAACCTTTCTGATTGTATCACATACAACCTTTCCTTACGAAAACTGGTAAGGAAACTCGTTTTGACATCCATCTGCCAGATTTCATAAATGCAGCTAATGCTAACATGATTCTGATGGACTTAAGCATCGCTACGGATGAGAAAACCTCATCGTAGTCAACTCCTTGAACTTGTGAAAAACTCTTCACCACAAGTCGAGCTTCATAGACGGTGACATTACCGTCCACGTCTGTCTTCTTCTTAAAGATCCATTTATCTCAATGGCTTGCTGATCATCGGGCAAGTCCACCAAAGTCCATGCTTTATTATGATACATGGATCCTATCTCGGATTTCATGGCTTCTAACCATTTGTCGGAATATGGGCCCACCATCGCTTCTCCATAGCTCGTAGGTTCATTGTTGTCTAGCAACATACCTTCAAGACAGGATCACCGTACCACTCCGAAGCAGTACGCGTCCTTGTCGTCCTACGAGGTTCGGTAGTGACTTGATCCGAAGCTTCATGATCACTATCATAAGCTTCCACTTCAATTGGTGTAGGTGCAACAGGAACAACTTCATGTGCCCTGCTACACACTTGTTGAAGTGACGGTTCAATAACCTCATCAAGTCTCCACCATCCTCCCACTCAATTCTTTCGAGAGAAACTTTTCCTCGAGAAAGGACCCGGTTCAAGAAACAATCCCTATTGCTTTCGGATCTGAATTAGGAGGTTTACCCAACTGTTTTGGGTGTCCTATGAAGATGCATTTTATCCGCTTTGGGTTCGAGCTTATCAACCTGAAACCTTTTCACATAAGCGTCACAGCCCCAAGCTTTTAAGAAACGACAACTTAGGTTTCTCCAAACCATAGTTCAAACGGTGTCGTATCAACGGAATTACGTGGTGCCCTATTAAAGTGAGTGCGGTTGTCTCTAATGCCTAACCCATGAACGATAGTGGTAATTCGATAAGAGACATCATGGTATGCACCATATCCAATAGGGTGCAACTATGATGTTCGGACACACCATCACACTATGGTGTTCCAGGCGGTATTAATTGTGAAACAATTTCCTCAATGTCTTAATTGCGTGCCAAAGCTCGTAACTCAGATACTCATCTCTATGATGATATCATAGACATTTTATCCTCTTGTCACAATGATCTTCAACTTCACTCTGAAATTGCTTGAACCATTCAATAATTCAGACTTGTGTTTCATCAAGTAAATATACTCAACATCTACTCGAATCATCTGTGAAGTGAGAACATAACGATATTCACTGCATGCCTCAGCACTCACTGGACAGCACACATCAAAATGTGTTACTTCCAACAGGTTGCTATCTTGTTCCATCATACTGAAAACGAGGCTTTTCAGTCATCTTGCCCATGTGGTATGATTTGCATATCTCAAGTGATTCAAAATCAAGTGAGTCCAAACGATCCATCTGCATGGAGTTCTTCATGCGTATACACCAATAGACATGGTTCGCATGTCTCAAACTTTTCAAAACCGAGTGAGTCCAAAGATCCATCAACATGGAGCTTCTTCATGCGTTTTATAACAATATGACTTACATGGTAGTGCCACAAGTAAGTGGTACTATCATTACTATCTTATATTTTTGGCATGAAAATGTGTATCACTACGATCGAGATTTAATAAACCATTCCTTTAGGTGCAAGACCATTGAAGGTATTATTCAAATAAATAGAGTAACCATTATTCTCCTTAAATGAATAACCGTATTGCGATGGACATAATCCAATCATGTCTATGCTCAACGCAAACACCAAATGACAATTATTCAGGTTTAATACTAATCTTGATGGTAGAGGGAGCGGGCGATGTTTGATCACATCAAACTTGGAAACACTTCCAACACATATCGTCAACTCACCTTTAGCTAGTCTCCGTTTATTCCGTAGCTCTTTTATTTCGAGTTACTAACACTTAGCAACCGAACCGGTATCTTAATACCCTGGTGCTACTAGGAGTACTAGTAAAGTACAAATTAACATAATGTATATCCAATATACTACTATCGACCTTGCCAGCCTTCTCATCTACCAAGTATCTAGGGTAATTCTGCTTCAGTGGTTGTTCCCCTTATTACAGAAGCACTTAGTCTCAGGTTTGGGTTCAACCTTGGGTTTTTTTCACTAGAGCAGCAGCTGATTTGCCATTTCATGAAGTATCCCTTCTTGCCCTTGCCCTTCTTGAAACTAGGGGTTTCACCAACCATCAACATTTGATACTCCTTCTTGATTTCTACTTTCGCGGTGTCAAACATCGCGAATACCTCAAGGATCATCATATCTATCCCTCGTATGTTATAGTTCATCACGAAGCTCTAGCAGCTTGGTGGAAATGACTTTGGAGAAGCATCACTATCTCATCTGGAAGATCAACTCCCACTCGATTCAAGTGATTGTTGTACTCAGACAATCTGAGAACAAGCTCAACGATTGAGCTTTTCTCCCTTAGTTTGCAGGCTAAGAAAACCATCTGAGGTTTCATACCTCTTGACGTGGGCACGAGCCTGAAATTCCAATTTCAGCCCTCGTAACATCTCATATGTTCTGTGATGTTTCGAAAACGCCTTTGGTGCCTCAAATCTAAACCGTTTAACTGAACTATCATGTAGTTATCAAAACGTGTATGTCCGATGTTCGCAACATCCACATACGACGTTTGGGGTTCTGCACACTGAGCGGTGCATTAAGGACATAAGCTTTCTACTGTCTACATAATCGCTACTCTCAACTTTCAACTATATTTTCTCTAGGAACATATCTAAACAGTGGAACTAAAGCGCGAGCTTATGACATAATTTGCAAAGATCTTTTGACTATGTTCAGGATAATTAAGTTCATCTCATGAACTCCCACTCAGATAGACATCCCTCTAGTCATCTAAGTGATTACATGATCCGAGTCAACTAGGTCGTGTCCGATCATCACGTGAGACGGACTAGTCATCATCGGTGAACATCTTCATGTTGATCGTATCTACTATACGACTCATGCTCGACCTTTCAGTCTCTTGTGTTCCGAGGCCATGTCTATACATGCTAGGCTCGTCAATTTAACCTAAGTGTTTTGCGTGTGTAAATCTGGCTTACACCCGTTGTATGTGAACGTAAGAATCTATCACACCCGATCATCACGTGGTGCTTCGAAACGACGAACTTTCGCAACGGTGCACAGTTAGGGGGAACACTTTCTTGAAATTTTAATGAGGGATCATCTTATTTACTACCGTCGTTCTATGCAAATAAGATGTTAAACATGATAAACATCACATGCAATCAAATAGTGACATGATATGGCCAATATCATTTTGCTCCTTTTGATCTCCATCTTCAGGGCTCCATGATCATCATCGTCACCGGCATGACACCATGATCTCCATCATCATGATCTCCATCATCGTGTCTTCATGAAGTTGTCTCACCAACTTATTACTTCTACTACTATGGCTACCGGTTAGCAATAAAGTAAAGTAATTACATGGCATTGTTCAATGACACGCAGGTCATACACTAAATTAAGACAACTCCTATGGCTCCTGCCGGTTGTCATACTCATCGACATGCAAGTCGTGATTCCTATTACAAGAACATGATCAATCTCATACATCACATATCATTCATCACATTCTTCTTGGCCATATCACATCACATAGCATACCCTGCAAAAACAAGTTAGACGTCCTCTAATTGTTGTTTGCATGTTTTACGTGGCTGCTATGGGTTTCTAGCAAGAACGTTTCTTACCTACGCAAAACCACAAC
Source organism: Triticum aestivum (assembly GCF_018294505.1). NCBI lineage: Eukaryota > Viridiplantae > Streptophyta > Magnoliopsida > Poales > Poaceae > Triticum > Triticum aestivum. Next base: position 174,776,727 of record NC_057795.1, read on the forward strand.
TTGATATGCCAATTTCTATTTACCCTTCATAAGGACCCTTTTCATCGAATCCGTTCCGACTAAAGTGGGAGAGATTGGCACCCGCTAGCCACCTTATGCACCAAGTGCATGTCAGTCGGTGGAACCTGTCTCACGTAAGTGTACGTGTAAGGTCGGTTCGGGCCGCTTCATCCCACAATACCGTCGAAACAAGATTGGACTAGTAACGGTAAGCATATTGAACAAAATCAACACCCACAACTAATTTGTGTTCTACTTGTGCAAAGAATCTACGCAATAGACCTAGCTCATGATGCCACTGTTGGGGAACGTAGCAGAAATTCAAAATTTTCCTACGTGTCACCAAGATCTATCTATGGAGAAACCAGCAACGAGGGGAAGGAGAGTGCATCTACATACCCTTGTAGATCGCTAAGCGGAAGCGTTCAAGAGAACGGGGTTGAAGGAGTCGTACTCGTCGTGATCCAAATCACCGGAGATCCTAGTGCCGAACGGACGGCACCTCTGCGTTCAACACACGTACAGCCCGGTGACGTCTCCCATGCCTTGATCCAGCAAGGAGAGAGGGATAGGTTGAGCAAGACTCCGTCCAGCAGCACCACAATGGCGTGGTGGTGGTGGAGGAGCGTGGCAATCCCTGCAGGGCTTCGCCAAGCACCGCGGGAGAGGAGGAGTAAGAGAGGTAGGGCTGCGCCAAGAGGGAAAAGAAACTCATGTGTTGGGCTGCTCCTATGCCTCCACTATATATAAGGGAAGAGGGGGTTGTGCCCCACCTAGGTTTCCACCCTAGGGGGCGGCGGCCAGCCCTAGATCCCATCTAGGGGGGCGGCCAAGGGGTGGAGAGGGGGAAACTTGCCCCCCAAGCAAGGTGGGGCGCCCCCTCCCCAAACCCTAGGCGCCTTGGGCCCTTGTGGGGGGGTGCACCAGCCCACCTGGGGCTGGTCCCCTCCCACACTTGGCCCACGCAGCCCTCCGGGGCCGGTGGCCCCACTAGGTGGACCCCCGGGACCCTCTCGGTGGTCCCGGTACGTTACCGATAAAACCCGAAACTTTTCCGGTGACCAAAATTGGACTTCCCATATATAAATCTTTACCTCCGGACCATTCCGGAACTCCTAGTGACGTCCGGGGTCTCATCCGGGACTCCGAACAACATTCGGTAACCACATACAAACTTCCTTTATAACCCTAGCGTCATCGAACCTTAAGTGTGTAGACCCTACGGGTTCGGGAACCATGCAGACATGACCGAGACGTTCTCCGGTCAATAACCAACAGCGGGATCTGGATACCCATGTTGGCTCCCACATGTTCCACGATGATCTCATCGGATGAACCACGATGTCAAGGATTCAATCAATCCCGTATACAATTCCCTTTGTCTAGCGGTATTGTACTTGCCCGAGATTCGATCGTCGGTATCCCGATACCTTGTTCAATCTCGTTACAGGCAAGTCTCTTTACTTGTTCCGTAACACATCATCCCGTGATCAACCCCATGGTCACATTGTGCACATTATGATGATGTCCTACTGAGTGGGCCTAGAGATACCTCTCCGTTAACCGGAGTGACAAATCCCAGTCTCGATTCGTGCCAACCCAACAGACACTTTCAGAGATACCTGTAGTGCACCTTTATAGCCACCCAGTTACGTTGTGACGTTTGGTACACCCAAAGCATTCCTACGGTATCCGGGAGTTGCACAATCTCATGGTCTAAGGAAATGATACTTGACATTAGAAAAGCTTTAGCATACGAACTACGATCTTTGTGCTAGGCTTAAGATTGGGTCTTGTCCATCACATCATTCTCCTAATGATGTGATCCCGTTATCAACGACATCCAATGTCCATGGTCAGGAAACCGTAACCATCTATTGATCAACGACCTAGTCAACTAGAGGCTTACTAGGGACATGGTGTTGTCTATGTACCCACACATGTATCTGAGTTTCCTATCAATACAATTATAGCATGGATAATAAACGATTATCATGAACAAGGAAATATAATAATAATAACTACTTTATTATTGCCTCTAGGGCATATTTCCAACAGTCTCCCACTTGCACTAGAGTCAATAATCTAGTTCACATCGCCATGTGATTAACACTCACAGGTCACATCGCCATGTGACCAACATCCAAAGAGTTTACTAGTGTCATTAAACTAGTTCACATCATCATGTGATTAAGACTCAATGAGATCTCGGGTTTGATCATGTTTTGCTTGTGAGAGAGGTTTTTAGTCAACGGGTCTGCAACATTCAGATTCAGATGCCCCGGAAGGCCCTCTTTCATCTTCGTCTATCGGTAACTTTACTTGGAGCTATATTTTTATTTACCACATGATATGTGTTTTGTTTGGAGCGTCTTGTATGATATGAGTATTTGCTTTTTAGTTTAACACAATCATCCTTGCTGAACACACCTTTTGGGAGAGATCCACATGATTTAGCATTTATAAGAATACTCTATGTGCTTCACTTATATCTTTTGAGCTAGATAGTTTTGCTCTATGTGCTTCACTTATATTTTCTAGAGCACGGCGGTGGCTTTATTTTGAAGAAATTGTTGATCTCTCATGCTTCACTTATATTATTTTGAGAGTCTTTTAGAACAACATGGTATTTACTATGGTTATAAAATTGGTCTTGTAATGATGAGCATCCAAGTTGGGTATAATAAAAACTATCATAGAAAGTGCATTAAATACTATGATCAATTTGATTCTTGATAATTGTTTTGAGATATAAAGGTGGTAATGTTAGAGTCATGCTAGTTGGGTAGTTATGAAATTGAGAAATACTTGTGTTAAAGTTGGCAAGTCCCGTAGCATGCATGTATGGTAAAAGTTGTGTGACAAATTTGTTGCATGGGGTGCTCTTTTAATTGCCTTCCTTATGAGTGGAGGTCGGGATCGCGCGATGGTTAACTCCTGCCAACCCTTCCCCTAGGAGCATGCGTAATAGTACTTTGCTTCGAGGGCAAGTAGACTTTTGCAATAAGTATATGAGTTCTTTATGACTAATGTGAGTCCATGGATATACGCACACTTACCCTTCTACTTTGCTAGCCTCTATTATGCCGCGCAACCTTCACCGATATCATGCACCCATTATTTACCTTCCTCAAAAAAGCCACCATACCTACCTATTATGGCATTTCCATAGCCATTCCGAGATATATTGCCATGCAACTTTCCATCGTTCCATTTATTATTACATGCTCCATCATTTTCATATTGCTCTTTGCATGATCATGTAGTTGACATCGTATTTGTGGCAATACCACTGTCATAATTTTTTTCATACATGTCACTCTTGATTCATTGCATATCCCGGTATACCGCCGGAGGCATTCACATAGAGTCATATTTTGTTCTAAGTATTGAGTTGTAATTCTTGAGTTGTAAATCAATAAAAGCGTGATGATCTTCATTATTAGAGCATTGTCCCAAGTGAGGAAAGGATGATGAAGACTATGATTCCCCCACAAGTCAGGATGAGACTTCAGACTTTATAATAAAAGAGGCCAAAGAATCCCATACAAAAAAAGAAAGGCCAAAGAAGCCCACCAAATAAAAAAATGAGAGACAAGAGAGAAGGGGCAATGCTACTATGTTTTTTTCCACACTTGTGCTTCAAAGTAGCACCATGATCTTCATGATAGAGAGTCTCTTATGTTGTCACTTTCACATACTAGTGGGAATTTTTCATTATAGAACTTGGCTTGTATATTCCAATGATGGGCTTCCTCAAAACGCCCTAGGTCTTCGTGAGCAAGCAAGTTGGATGCACACCCACTTAGTTTCTTTTGTTGAGCTTTCGTATATTTATAGCTCTAGTGCATCCATTGCATGGCAATCCCTACTCACTCACATTGATATATATTAATGGGCATCTCCATAGCCCTTTGATACGCCTAGTTGATGTGAGACTATCTTCTCCCTTTTTTGTCCTCACAACAACCACCATATACCACATATAGTGCTATGTCCATGGCTTGTGCTCATGTATTGTATAAGAGTTGAAAAAGCTGAAGCGCGTTAAAAAGTATGAACCAATTGCTTGGCTAAAACCGGGGTTGTGCATGATGGGAGTATTTTGTGTGATGAAAATGAAGCATGGCCTAACTATATGATTTTGTAGGGATAAGCTTTCTTTGGCTATGCTATTTTGATCAGACATGATTATTTGTTAGTATGCTTCAAGTATTACTATTTTTCTGTTTTATAAGCTTTTATCTTGAATCATTTGGATCTGAACAATCATGCCACAATAAAGAAAGTTACATTGATAATTATGCTAGGTAGCATTCCACATCAAATATTCTGTTTTTATCATTTACCTACTCGAGGACGAGCAAGAATTAAGCTTGGGGATGCTTGATACGTCTCCAACGTATCTATAATGTTTGATTGTTCCATGCTATTATATTACCCGTTTTGGATGTTTATGGGCTTTACTCTACACTTTTATATCATTTTTGGGACTAACCTACTAACCAGAGGCCCAACCCAAATTGCTTTTTTTGCCTATTTTAGTGTTTCGAAGGATAGGAATATCAAACAAAGTCCAAACGGAATGAAACCTTTGGGAGCGATCTTTTTGGAACAAACGCAATCCAGGAGACTTGGAGTGGACGTTAAGAAGCGAACGAGGCAGACACGAGGGTGCCCGGCGCGCCCTAAGGGGGTGGGCACGCCCCCCACCCTCGTGGGCCCCTCGAGCGTCCACCGACCTACTTCTTCCTCCTATATATATCTATGTACCCCAAAACCATCCAGGAGCGCCACGAAAAACTATTTCCACCGTCGCAACCTTCTGTATTCGCGAGATCCCATCTTGGAGCCTTCGCCGGCGCTCCGCTGGAGAGGGAATCGACCATGGAGGGCCTCTACATCATCTCCAAGGCCTCTCCGATGAGTTGTGAGTACTTTACCACAGAGCTTCGGGTCCATATTTATTAGCTAGATGGCTTCTTCTCTCTCTTTGATTCTCAATACAAAGTTCTCCTTCCTATTCTTGGAGATCTATTCGATGTAACTCTTTTTGCGGTGTGTTTGTCGAGATCCGATGAATTGTGGGTTTATGATCAAGTTTATCTACGGGAAATATTTGAATCTTCTCTGAATTATTTTCTGTATGATTGGTTATATTTGCAAGTCTCTTTGAATTATCAGTTTGGTTTGGCCTACTAGATTGATCTATCTTGCAATGAGAGAAGTTCTTAACTTTGGGTTCAATCTTGCGGTGTCCTTTCCCAGTGACAACAGGGGCAGCAAGGCACGTATTGTATTGTTGCCATCGAGGATAAAAATATGGGGTTTATATCATATTGCTTGAGTTTATCCCTCTACATCATGTCATCTTGCCTAATGCGTTACTCTGTTCTTATGAACTTAATACTCTAGATGCAGGCAGGAGTCGGTCGATGTGTGGAGTAATAGTAGTAGATGCAGAATCGTTTCGGTCTACTTGTTGCGGACGTGATGCCTATATACATGATCATGCCTAGATATTCTCATAATTATGCACTTTTCTATCAATTGCTCGACAGTAATTTGTTCACCCACCGTAATACTTATGCTATCTTGAGAGAAGCCACTAGTGAAACATATGGCCCCCGGTTCTATCTTTTATCATATAAGTTTTCCATCTACTTTTATTTGCATCTTTTATTTTCCAATCTATATCATAGAAATACCAAAAATATTTATCTTATCATATTATCTCTATCAGATCTCACTTTCGCAAGTTACCGTGAAGGGATTGACAACCCCTTTATCGTGTTGGTTGCGAGGTTCTTGTTTGTTTGTGTAGGTGTGTGGGACTTTTGAGGAGCCTCCTACTGGATTGATACCTTGGTTCTCAAAAACTGAGGGAAATACTTACACTACTTTGTTGCATCACCCTTTCCTCTTCAAGGGAAAAACCAACGCATGCTCAAGAGGTAGCATGGTGCAGCTTCCTAGAAGCGACAAGGAGTGCAAGGAGAATGTTCTGCGGCATGGGGTAATGTGCCTGTGCGTCACGTAGTACAGTGCTGACGAAGTAAATGGGATGCTTGACGAGGGAGGAACTGTCTGCTGAGTCTCGTTCCTCTTGAGGTGATGAAGTCTCAGGAGCCCCATCTTCTGCTGCCTCCGGGGCCCCAACCTCAGGAGCCCCATCTCCTGAGGGTGGGTCAGTGGCCTCAGGCGCACTGTCCTGAGGTAGTGGTGCCTTTGATGGATGTGCGGCCCTGCATCGCACACCCTTGGCTCCATGTTCCTCGCGGACCGCCACCAGTGTCGTACTGGCTGAGTGTGGTGTGGCTGCCAGGTAAAGCACCATGGGCTCAAGAGGGCGAGGCGCCACCATCACCGGTGGGCTGGTGAGGTACTTCTTGAGGTCTTGGAAAGCCACGTCAGCCTCTAGAGTCCATTCGAACGGGCCCTCCCTCTTCATTAGCTTGAAGAAAGGGAGGGCACGCTCACCTAGCTTGGAGATGAAGCGCCCAAGCAAGGTCATGCAGCTTGCCAGCTTCTGCATTTCCTTGAGAGTTTGAGGTGGGCTCATCCTTTCTATCACCTTGACCTTCTCCTGGTTGGCCTCAATTCCTCTGTACGACACCAGGAACCCCAACAACTTGCCAGATGGGACACCGAATACACACTTCTCGTGATTAAGCTACAACTTCACCTCACGCAGGTTGGCAAACGTCTCCTCCAGATCTCCAACAAGGGTTCTTGCCTCCCGGGACTTGACCACTATATCATTGACGTAAGCCTCTGCGTTCCTCCTGAGCTGCTTGCCCAGGGTGATGTGCATCAGCCTCTAGAATGTTGCCCTGGCATTGCGCAACCCAAATGGCATGTAGGTGTAGTAGTACACTCCACACGGGGTCAAGAAGGCCGTCTTCTCTATGTCTTCCACCGCCATCTTCATTTGATGATAGCCTAAGAAGGCGTCCAGGAAACATAGTAGGTCACACTCGGCAGTGGACTCAATGATCTGGTCGATGCACAGAAGAGGAAATGGTTCCTGAGGGCCAGCTCTGTTCAGGCTTGTGAAGTTAACGCACATGCGCTCTTTCCGGCCCTTCTTGGGGACGATGACTAGGTTTGCCAACCATTCTAGGTGCCGCACTTCCCGAATAACGTCGGCCTCCTGTAGCTTGTGGGTCTCCTGGATGATGAACGACTGCTTCTCCAGGGCTTGCCGTCGCTCCTTCTGCTTCACGGGGCGCTCGTGGGGGTACACCATGAGGTGGTGCTCGATCACCCCTCGCGGAACGCCTACCATTGCTTACCATACAACATCTTTGTTCGCACGGAGGAAGCTGACCAGTGCCTCCTCCTGGTCTCGGGGGAGGCCAGCGCCTATGGTGAAGGTAGCTCCTAACCCCCCTTCCTCGTCGACCGGTACTTGCTTCGTCTCGGCCTAGTATTGGGACGACAACGACTTCTTCTTCACTGGGGCATCCCCCGGGCCCTCCAAAGCGCTCCCCAAATTTGGCTGCGCGGCCGCCGCGGCCTTGAAGGTGAGCCTGAGGGCCCTCGGCGCATCCCTAGTGTCTCCCGCCACGGTGAGGACGTGATGACCCACAAGTATAGGGGATCTATCGTACTCCTTCCGATAAATAAGAGTGTCGAACCCAACAAGGAGCAGAAAGAAATGACAAGCGGTTTTCAGTAAGGTATTCTCTGCAAGCACTGAAATTATCGGTAATAGATAGCTTGATAAGGTAATACGTAATAGGTAACAAGTAACAAAAGTAAACAAGGTGCAGCAAGGTGGCCCAATCCTTTGTGTAGCAAAGGACAAGCCTGGACAAACTCTTATATAAGCAAAGCGCTTTCGAGGACACATGGGAATTTCTGTCAAGCTAGTTTTCATCATGCTCATATGATTCGTGTTTGTTACTTTGATAATTTTATATCTGGGTGGACCAGTGCTTGGGTACTGCCCTTCCCTGGACAAGCATCCCACTTATGATTAACCCCTCTTGTAAGCATCCGCAACTACGAAAGAAGAATTAAGGTAAACCTAACCATAGCATGAAACATATGGATCCAAATCAGCCCCTTACGAAGCAACGCATAAACTAGGGTTTAAGCTTCTGTCACTCTAGCAACCCATCATCTACTTATTACTTCCCAATACCTTCCCCTAGGCCCAAACAATGGTGAAGTGTCATGTAGTCGACGTTCACATAACACCACTAGAGGAGAGATGATAACCCACAAGTATAGGTGATCAATTGTAGCCTCTTTCGATAAGTAAGAGTGTTGAACCCAATGAAGAGCTAAAGGTAGAACAAATATTCCCTCGAGTTCTATCGACCACCGATACAACTCTATGCACGCTTTACGTTCGCTTTACCTAGAACAAGTATGAAACTAGAAGTACTTTGCAGTTGTGATAGGATAAGTTTGCAAGATAATAAAGAGCACGTAAATAAAAAGTAGGGGCTGTTTAGATGAAGACACAACTAAGTTAGTTTTAGTAGAGAGCTTTTTGTCACAAGAAAGTTATTTGTCCCTAGGCAATCGATAACTAGACCGGTAATCACTATTGCAATTTTATGTGAGGGAGAGCATAAGCTAATATACTTTCTCTTCTTGGATCATATGCACTTATGATTGGAACTCTAGCAAGCATCCGCAACTACTAAATATCATTAGGTAAAACCCAACCATAGCATTAAAGTATCAAGTCCTCTTTATTCCCATATGCCATGACCCACCTATCTGTGTTTGTGTTTCAGTCACTCACGCAACACAGACAATAAGCAAACCATGAACATATTGCAACACCCTACAGTGGGAATCCCTCACGCTTGCGCGACATGGAGAGCACCATAGGACAGCACCAATGATAAAACATGCAACTCAAACCTATCACGATCATCAATTAACCCATAGGACAAAACGGATCTACTCAAACATCATAGAATAGCCATAAATCATTGGGAAATAATATATAGCATTGAGCACAATGTTTAAGTAGAGATTACAGCAGGTAAAAGAGAGGTTACACCGCTGCATAGAGGGGGGAACAGTTGGTGATGAGGGCGGTGAAGTAGTTGGTGTAGATCGCTGTGATAATGATGGCCCCGGCGACGTTCCGGCGCCACCGGAAGCAA
>NC_057795.1:174786044-174837159 GCF_018294505.1 Triticum aestivum
ATCTGGTCCTTGGTCTCTTTGGCATGGGAGGGGCGAGAGACCCTCCGAGATTGGATATGTCTCTCTGTCTCTCTCTATTTCTGCGTTCCCTCGTTTTGCCCTTTCACCATTTCTTATATATCTGGAGATCTGTAACTCCGATTGGGTTGAAAGCTTCGCCACGATTTTTTCCGAAAATTAGCTTTCTTGCGACAAAAGAAGAGCAGCAACCACCTTACGGGGTGCCCATGAGGGTCAGGGGCGCGCCCCCTGCCTCGTGGCCCCCTCGGGCACTGTATCGCGTTGATTCTTCTTCCCAAATAGCACAAATATTCCAAAAATATTCTCCATCCGTTTTTATCCCGTTTGGACTCCGTTTGATATGGGTTGCGAAACATAAAACATGCAACAAACATGAACTGGCACTGGGCACTGGATCAATATGTTAGTCCCAAAAATAATATAAAATGTTGCCAAAAGTATATGAAAGTTGAATAATATTGGCATGGAACAATCAAAAATTATAGATACGACGGAGACGTATCAGCATCCCCAAGCTTAATTCCTACTCGTCCTCAAGTAGGTAAATGATAAAAAAGATAATTTTTGATGTGGAATGCTACCTAGCATAATCTTGATCATGTAATCTAATCATGGCATGAATATTAAGACACGAGTGATTCAAAGCAATAATCTATCATTTGACATTAAGACGATAATACTTCAAGCATACTAATAAAGCAATCATGTCTTTTCAAAACAACATGGCCAAAGAAAGTTATCCCTACAAAATCATATAGTCTGGCTATGCTCCATCTTCACCACACAACGTATTTAAATCATGCACAACCTCGGTTTTAGCCAAGCAATTGTTTCATACTTTAGTATTCTCAAACTTTTTCAACTTTCACGCAATACATGAGCGTGAGCCATGGATATAGCACTATAGGTGGAATAGAATATGATGGTGGGGGTTCTGTGGAGAAGACAAAAAAGGCGAAAGTCTCACATCGACGCGGCTAATCAACGGGCTATGGAGATGCCCATCAATTGATGTCAATGTGAGGAGTAGGGATTTCCATGCAACGGATGCACTAAGAGCTATAAGTGTACGAAAGCTCAAACTGGAAACTAAGTGGGTGTGCATCCAACTTGCTTGCTCATGAAGACCTCGGGCATTTGAGGAAGCCCATCATCGGAATATACAAGCCAAGTTCTATAATGAAAATTCCCAATAGTATATGAAAGTGACAATATATGAGACTCTCTATATGAAGAACATGGTGCTACTTTGAAGCACAAGTGTGGTAAGAGGATAGTAACATTGCCCCTTCTCTCTTTTTCTCTCATTTTTTTTCTTCTTTGTTTTTTTGGTGGGCTTCTTTGGCCTCTCTTTTTGGGAATCTTTGGCCTCTTTTTATTTTTCATAAATTCCTGAGTCTTATCTAACTTGTGGGGGAATCATAGTCTCCATCGTCCTTTCCTCACTGGGGCAATGCTCTAATAATGATGATCATCACACTTTATTTACTTACAACTCGATATCTAGAACAAAGATATGACTCTTATATGAATGCCTCCGACGATGTACCAGGATGTGCAATGATATAGCATAGCAATGACATCAAAAAATGGACGAGCCATGAAAACATAATGCTAGCTATCTTACGATCATGCAAAGCAATATGACAATGAATGCTCAAGTTATGTATATGATGATGATGGAAGTTGCATGGCAATATATCCCGGAATGGCTATGGAAATGCCATAATAGGTAGGTATGGTGGGTGTTTTGAGGAAGATATAAGGAGGCTTATGTGTGATAGAGCATATCGCCCAATTGGGTTTGGATGCACCGGCGAAGTTTGCACCAACTCTCGAGGTGAGAAAGGGCAATGCACGGTACCGAAGAGGCTAGCAATGATGGAAGGGTGAGAGTGCGTATAATCCATGGACTCAACATTAGTCATAAAGAACTCACATACTTATTGCAAAAAATTATTAGCCATCAAAACAAATTACTACACGCATGCTCCTAGGGGAAGGGTTGGTAGGAGTTAACCATCGGGCGATCCTGACCTCCACACAAAGGATGACAATCAAAAAATAAATCATGCTCCGACTTCATCACATAACAATTCACCATACGTGCATGCTTCGGGAATCACAAACCTCAACACAAGTATTTCTACTAATCCACAGTCACTCACTAGCATGGCTCTAATATCACCACCTTTATATCGCAAAACTATTGCAAGGAATCAAACATATCATATTCAGTGATCTACAAGTTTTATGTAGGATTTTATGACTAACCATGTGAATGACTAATTCATTTCATCTCTCTAAATTGATATAAGTGAAGCAACAGAGTTTAATTCTTTCTACAAAAGATATGCCCACGCTCTAACAAATATAAGTGAAGCAAAAGAGCATTCTACAAATGGCGGTTTTCTATGTGAAGAGAAACAGTCAATCCAGACTTCAAATGATATAAGTGAAGCACATGAAGCATTCTATAAAGCCATACTCAAAAGATTTAAGTGAAGTGCAAAGAGCATTCTATAAATCAACCAAGTACTATCTCATACCAGCATGGTGCATCAAATAAAAGTGAAAACTAAATGCAAAAGACGCTCCAAGATTTGCACATATCAAATGAATGAAACGAATCCGAAAACATACCGATACTTGTTGAAGAAAGAGGGGATGCCTTTGGGGCATCCCCAAGCTTAGACACTTGAGTATCCTTGAATATTTACTTGGGGTGCCTTGGGAAACCCTAATCTTGAGCTCTTGCCTCTCCTCCTTTTCCTCATATTGAAACCTTCTCGATCAAACACTTCATCCACACAAAACTTCAACAGAAAACTCGGTAAGATCCATTAGTATAATAAAGCAAATCAGTACTCTAGGTACTGTTGTAAACAAATTCATATTTTGTTTTTGCATTGTGTCTACTGTAATATAACTTTTCCATGGCTTAATCCACTAATAGAAATTGATAGTTTCATCAAAACAAGTAAACTATGCATCAAAAACAGAATCTATCAAAAACAGAACAGTCTGTAGAAATCTGAACATTCACCATACTTCTGGTACCACAAAAATTCTACCAAAATTAGGGAAGATAAACAATTTGTACATCAAGACAGTGCAAAAAGTTTTAGAACCGTTTGACATTCCAGTAAAAAATGTAAAATCACGCACTAAAGCCAAAGTTTCTGTCCTACACGGCACAAACCAACAAGCATTGTAAACATCCTAAAGGAAAACCTTGGCACATTATTTTTATAATACAGTGGTATTGTACAAGGGGGTAATAATTTTTGATGAAAATTTTCTGTAATTAAGATTCACAAAGTTTCCGTGAGCATAAACAAAGTTCAAAGAGCTCCCCCACTTCAACAATGCTTGTCTTTCTCACTTTCACTTTTCTTTTTGAAAAGTTTTGGGTTCCCCTCTTTATTTTTTTGTTTTTAAACTTTATAAAAGCACTCAACAGAAATAAATGACTCTCTAAAACTTCCGGGTTGTCTCCCTGGCAGCACTTTCTTTAAAGCCATTAAGCTAGGCATATAGTGCTCAAGTAATGAATCCACCCGGATCCCAAGGTATATCAAAGCCAATTTTAACTAACAATAATTTGTAATTTAGTAGTGAGCACAAAGTAACATATATCATGCAACAACGAAGTCTAACTCTCTTCCTATGCATCGGCATGTCATAAAAGAACAACTCATGCACACATAGTAAAGGCCAATGCATAGTATAAACAGTTTCTTGCAATTTTATCATATTGAAAACATAAAGAGGCGGAGATATAGTTCCCCTCTCATAATAATTGCAAGTAGGAGCAGCAAGCACATGCATATTATATCTATCAAAATCATCATGTGTAGTAGTAAAATGCAACCCATCAATATAATCCTTAATAAGCACAAACTTCTCCAATATAGTGTAGTTTGGAGAATTCAAAAAGATAATAGGACTATCATGCATGGTTGCAATAGCAACAATTTCATGTTTAACATAAGGAACTATTCCAAGTTCATCTCCATAAGCATAATTCATATTGGCATCTTGGCCACAAGCATAGCAAGTATCATAAAAAAGGGATATTTCAAAATAATCAACGGGATCATAACAATCATCATAGCAATCATCCTTCGGTAAGCACAAAGGGGAATTAAACAATGTATGAGTTGAAGAGTTACTCTCATTAGAAGGTGGGCATGGGTAGCTAATCCGCTCTTCCTCCTTTTGTTCTTCGCTCTCCTCATCATCTTTTTCATCCATTGAGCTCATAGTTTCATCAATTCCTTCTTCCATAGACTCCTGCAAAATATTAGTCTCTTCTTGGACAGCGGAGGAGTCCTCAATATATGGTTTAACATAGGCATTAGAAGCATAATTGTCATAACAATATTTAAGTATGGCAAAAAATTCAGATTTGTAAAGAGTAGCATCATACTTTCCAATCAAAGAAGCAATTTCATAAGCACCCTTAAAAGCAATAAATTCTTAAATTTGTTGAACAGCATAGTAATTATAAACACCCTTAGCATACAAAGATATGATTCCATTATCACTAAACTCACATTGGTAGGGAAGATGTTTCTTAGGGTCTTCAGAACAACAAGTGAAATCATACATTTCACATGAATTCCAAGCATAGCATTGAATTTGATCCAGTAAAAGTTTCGCTTTTTCATATATGCGGTGTCGCACATAACAAGCGTGCTCATCCAAAGATTTGCCCTCCACTAAGCTAGTTGGGGTTTCAGCATGAGCACATAGGGATCAAAAATGATCCAAGTAAAAAGCTTCAGGAGTGTGATAGATTTTGAGTGGTTCTTCAACCATTGGTGTAGTAGGTACAACTAATTTTTTTGGTACTTTGCGTTTCCTACCCATAACTAAAGATAGAAAACAACTAAGAACAGCAAATAAAAATTACTTAGTGATAAAGCAAACAAGCACACACGAGAATTCAGCCCACGCTATGACTCCCCGGCAACGGCGCCAGAAAAAGGTCTTGATAACCCACAAGTATAGGGGATCAATTGTAGCCTCTTTCAATAAGTAAGAGTGTCGAACCCAATGAGGAGCTAAAGGTAGAACAAATATTCCCTCAAGTTCTATCGACCACCGATACAACTCTACGCACGCTTTACGTTCGCTTTACCTAGAACAAGTATGAAACTAGAAGTACTTTGCAGGTGTGATAGGATAAGTTTTCAAGATAATAAAGATCACGTAAATAAAAGGTAGGGGCTGTTTAGATGAAGACACAACTAAGTTATTTTTAGTAGAGAGCTTTTTGTCACGAGAAAGTTATTTGTCCCTAGGCAATCGATAACTAGACCGGTAATCACTATTGCAATTTTATTTGAGGGAGAGGCATAAGCTAACATACTTTCTCTTCTTGGATCATATGCACTTATGATTGGAACTCTAGCAAGCATCCGCAACTACTAAAGATCATTAAGGTAAAACCCAACCATATCATTAAAGTAGCAAGTCCTCTTTATTCCCATACGCCATGACCCACCTATCCGTGTTTGTGTTTCAGTCACTCATGCAACACAGACAATAAGCAAACCCTGAACATATTGCAACACCCTACAGCGGGAATCCCTCATGCTTGCGCGACACGGAGAGCACCATAGGACAACACCAATAATAAAACATGCAACTCAAACCAATCACGATCATCAATTAACCCATAGGACAAAACGGATCTACTCAAACATCATAGGATAGCCATACATCATTGGGAAATAATATATAGCGTTGAGCACCATGTTTAAGTAGAGATTATAGCAGGTAAAAGATAGGTTACACCGCTGCATAGAGGGGGGAAGACTTGGTGATGAGGGCGGTGAAGTTGTTGGTGTAGATCGCGATGATGATGATGGCCTCGGCGGTGTTCCGACACCACCGAAAGCGAGGGGGAGAGAGCCCCCCTTCTTATTATTCTTCTTTGACCTTCTCCCTGGGTGGGAGAAGGGTTCTCCCTCTGGTCCTTGGTCTCCATGGCATGGGAGGGGCGAGAGCCCCTCCGAGATTGGATCTGCCTCTCTGTCTCTTTCTGTTTCTGCGTTCCTTCGTTCTGCCCTTTCACCATTTCTTATATATCCATACATCCGTAACTCTGATTGGATTGAAACCTTCGCCACGATTTTTTTCTGAAAATTAACTCGCTTGCGGCAAAAGAAGAGCAGCAACCGCCTTACGGGGTTCCCACAAGGGTTAGGGGCGCGCTTGCCCCCATAGGGCGTCCCCCTGCCTCGTGGCCCCCTCGGGCACCGTCTCGCGTTTATTCTTCTTCCCAAATATCACAAAAATTCCAAAAATATTCTCCATCCATTTTTATCCCGTTTGAACTCTGTTTGATATGGGTTTTCTGCGAAACATAGAACATGCAACAAACAGGAACTGGCACTGGCCACTTGATCAATATGTTAGTCCCAAAAATAATATAAAAAGTTGCCAAAAGTATATGAAAGTTGAATAATATTGGCATGGAACAATCAAAAATTATAGATACAATGGAGACATATCAAGAGACAACATACATCTCATCAAAATATCGAACGAAAACAAAATTAACATGACTAGTTATAACAAGACTTCTCCCATGTCCTCAGGAACAAATGTAACTACTCACAAATCATATTCATGTTCATAATCATAGGGGTATTAATATTCATAAAGGATATGAACATATGATCTTCCACCGAATAAACCAACTAGCATCAACTACAAGGAGTAATCAACACTACTAGCAACCCACAGGTACCAATCTGCGGTTTTGAGACAAAGATCGGATACAAGAGATGAACTAGGGTTTGAGAGGAGATGGTGCTAGTGAAGATGTTGATGGAGATTGACCCCCTCTCGATGAGAGGATCAATGGTGATGACGATGGCAACGATTTCCCCCTCCCGGAGGGATGTTTCCCCGCAGAATAGCTCCACCGGAGCCCTAGATTGGTTCCGCCAAGGTTCCGCCTCGATACAGCGGCGCTTCATCCCGAAAGCTTCCTTATGATTTTTTCCATGGAAAAAGACACCATATAGCAGAAGATGGGCATCGGGGGGTTGCCAGGTGGCCCACGAGGCAGGGGTCGCACCCAGGGGGGTAGGGCACGTCCTCCTCCCTCGTGGACGGTGGGTGGCCCCCCTCTGGTGCTTTCTTCGCCCAATATTTTTAAAATATTCCAAAACTGACTTTTCTGGTGTTTCAAGACTTTTGGAGTTGTGCAGAATAGGTGTCTAATATTTGCTCCTTTTCTAGCCTAGAATTCTAGCTGGCGGCATTCTCCCTCTTCGTGTAAACCTTATGAAATAAGAGAGAAAAGTCATAAGTATTGTGACATAATGTATAGTAATAGCCCATAATGCAATAAATATTGATATAAAAGCATGATGCAAAATGGACGTATCAACTCCCCCAAGCTTAGACCTCGCTTGTCTGAAGCGAAAGCCGAAATCAAAAAATATGTCCACGTGTTTAGAGATAGAGGTGTCGATAAGATAAAATATGGACATGAGGGCATCATGATCATTCTTAGAACAACAACATATATATTTTCATATGATTTATTATGCTAAAGTAACAATCTATTCATAATGTCAAGTATGAATCGGAAACTTCATTGAAAACTAACAAACTATAATCTTAGTCATTAAAGCAATTGCAATTTATCATAACATCAAAAAGAGTCAATATAAGAGCTTTTCAGCAAATCCACATACTCAACTATCATTTAGTCTTTCACAATAGCTAACAATCACACAATACTTATGGGTATGAAGTTTCAATCGGACATAGAGAAAGATAGGGGCTGATAGTTTCACCTCCCAACCTTTTACCTCAAGGGTAATGTCAACAATAATAATTTACGAAAACCTACATCCAAGTGGATATATATATCAGGATCTTTCCAACACATAGTGCTTGCCAAAGGATAAAGTGTAAAAAGGAAAGGTGAGGATCTCCATGACTCTTGTATAAGGGTAGAAGGTAAAAATAAAAGATAGGCCCTTTGCAGAGGGAAGCAGAGGTTGTCATGCACTCTTATGGTTGGATGCACAAAATCTTAATGCAAAAGAACGTCACTTTATATTGCCACTTGTGATAGGGACCTTTATTATGCAGTCTGTCGCTTTTATTTCTTCCATATCACAAGCTCGTATAAAGCTTATTTTCTTCACACTAATAGATCATACATATTTAGAGAGCAATTTTTATTGCTTGCACCGATGACAACTTACTTGAAGGATCTTACTCAATCCATAGGTAGGTATGGTGGACTCTCATGGCAAAATTGGGTTTAGAGATGTTTGGAATCACAAGTAGTATCTCTACTTGGTGCAAAGAGTTTTGCTAGCAAGAGGGAGAAAGGAAAGCTCTTCATGTTGGATGATCCATGACAATATAACTTATTCGGATATAAGGAAACATAACCCATTACGTTGTCTTCCTTGTCCAACATCAACTTTTTAGCATGTAATATTTTAATGAGTGCTCACAATCATAAAATATGTCCAAGATAGTGTATTTATATGTGAAAACCTCTCTTTCTTTATTACTTCCTATTAATTGCAACGATGACCAAAACTATGTTTGTCAACTCCCAACAACTTTTATTCATCATACTCTTTATATGTGAAGTCATTACTCTCCATAAGATCAATAAGATCTATTTATTTATTTTTATTCTTTCTTTTTATTCCCTTAAGATCATAGCAAGGTAGCAAAAGATCTCAACTGAAAACTAATCTTTATTATATATAGCTCATGGACTCGATTACATAGATAGGGATCAACACAAAGACTCAAAGCTAGATCGAACTAAAACTTTATTCTACTAGATCAAGATATAACCAAAATGATCAAACTAAGAAAAACGGTAAAGATAGAAGTGTGATGGTGATACGATACTAGGGCACCTCCCCCAAGCTTGGCAGTTGCCAAGGGGAGTGCCCATACCCATAAGTTTATGTCTCTTTCTTCGGAGGTGGTGATGATGGAGTTGTTGATGATGTAGGCTTATCGTCCGTCTTCCCAGGCATAGGCTCACCATCATAGAAAGATGATCGAGTCTCCGGGATCCTCAAATCTGCAGCCAAACTCATCCTCTTGAATCTATATTCATACTCATAGTTTTGGTTTTGCAGGTGCGAGGTAGGGGTTGATGACCTTCTCGAAAAACTTGTCCTTGGGGGCGCTTGAAGACGTCATGGTGATCTAGATCTGTTAGAAAAATAGCCCAAAACAAAACTAGAGTATTTTGTCGTGGTACGGTGGTCAAAACCTTCGGGAGATTACATAATGAATTTTTACTGACCAAAAGAAGTATCATGGAAGAAAACAGAATCTGGAGGGCACACGAGGTGTCCACAAGGCAGGGGGGTAGGGCGTGCCCTCCACCCTCGTGGATGCCTCGTGTCTCCTTCAGACTACTTCTTATTTTCCTAATTTTTTAAATATTCCAAAACGGAGAAAAAATGCTATTAGAACTGTTTTGGAGTCGGTTTACTTACCGTACCACATACATATTCCTTTTCGGAGTCTGAAACGTTCTGGAAAGTGTCCCTTATGTACTCCTCTGGGGTTACGGTGTTAATAACATTGGTTTCAACATTTATGGGATTACCTAAGATATAATGTTTGATTCTTTGACCGTTCACCACCTTCGGATTTGTGCTTTCGGCGTTGTTAATTTTGATGGCACCGGAATGATAGACCTCCTCGATAATGTAAGGACCTTCCCACTTAGAGAGAAGTTTCCCTGCAAAAAAATTAAACGAGAGTTGTACAACAAAACATAATCACCTACATTAAACTCACGCTTTTGTATCCTTTTGTCATACCATCTTTAATTTTTTCTTTAAACAATTTGCGTTCTCATAGTCCTGGGTTCTCCATTCATCAAGTGAGATAATGTCAAATAGCCTCTTCTCACCGACAAGTTTGAAATCATAATTGAGCTCTTTAATAGCCCAATATGCCTTATGTTCTAGTTCGAGAGGTAAGTGACATGCTTTTCCATAAACCATTTTATACGGAGACATACCCATAGGATGTTTATATGCAGTTCTATAGCCCCATAATACATCACCAAGTTTCTTGGACCAATTGTTTCTAGATCTATAAACAGTCTTTTGCAATATCAATTTAATCTCTCTATTACTCAATTCTACTTGACCACTAGACTGAGGGTGGTATGGAGATGCAATTCTATAATTAACATCATACTTAGCAAGCATTTTACGAAAAGCACCATGAATAAAATGTGAACCACCATCAGTCATTAAATATCTAGGGACTCCAAACCTCGGAAAAATAACTTCTTTAAGCATCTTAATAGAGGTGTTATGATCAGCACTACTAGTTGGAATAGCTTCTACCCACTTAGTAACGTAATCAACAACAACTAAAATATGTGTATACCATTAGAGGAAGGAAAAGGTCCCATATAATCAAAGCCCCAAACATCAAATGGTTCAATAACAAGTGAATATTTCATAGGCATTTCTTGACGTCTACTAATATTACCAGTTCTTTGACATTCATCACAAGACAAGACAAACTAACGGGCATCTTTGAAGAGAGTAGGCCAATAAAAACCGGATTGCAATACCTTATGTGCAGTTCTATCTCCAGCGTGGTGTCCTCCACAAGCCTCGGAGTGACACTTGCGTAGGATCTGTTCATGTTCATGATCAAGTACACAACATCTGATAACACCATCTACTCCTTCTTTATAAAGGTGTGGGTCATCCCAAAAGTAATGTCTTAAATCATAGAAAAACTTTTTGTTTTGCTGGTATGTGAAACTAGGTGGTATAAATTTAGCAACAATGTAATTAGTATAATCAGCATACCATGGAGCAGTGCGAGAAGCATTTAGGACAGATAATTGTTCATCAGGAAAGCTATCATCGATAGACAGTGGGTCATCAAGAACATTCTCTAACCTAGATAAGTTGTCTGTAACAGGGTTCTCAGCTCCCTTTCTATCAATAATATGCAAATGAAATTCTTGTAGCAAGAGAAGCCATCTAATAAGTCTAGGTTTAGCATCTTTATTTTCCATAAGGTACTTAATAGCAGCATGATCAGTGTGAATAGTTACTTTGGAATCAACAATATAAGGACTAAACTTATCACATGCGAACACAACAGCTAAAAATTCCTTTTCAGTAGTAGCATAATTTCTTTGGGCACGGTCTAGAGTTTTACTAGCATATTGGATAACATTTGATTTCTTATCAACTCTTCGCCCTAGAACAGCACCTACAGCATAATCACTAGCATCACACATAATTTCAAAGGGTAAATTCCAATCAGGTGGCTGAACAATGTGTGCAGAAATCAAGGCTTTCTTAAGTATTTCAAATGCTTCTACACAATCATCATCAAAGACAAAAGGAACATCTTTTTGCAAGAGATTAGTCAGAGGCCTAGAAATTTTAGAGAAGTCATTAATAAAACTCCTATAGAAACCGGCATGACCAAGAAAACTTCTTATACCTTTGATGTCCTTAGGGCACGACATCTTTTCAATAGCATCTACTTTAGCTTTATCAACTTCAATACCTCTTTCAGAAATTTTATGCCCCAAGACAATACCTTCATTAACCATAAAGTGGCTCTTCTCCCAATTCAAGACAAGATTAGTTTCTTCACATCTCTGCAAAACTCGATCAAGGTTGCTTAAGCAATCATCAAAACAAGTTCCGTAAACGGAGAAATCATCCATGAAAACCTCAACAATCTTTTCACAAAAGTCAGAGAATATAGCAGCCATACATCTTTGAAAGGTAGCAGGTGCATTGCATAAACCAAAAGGCATACGTCTATAAGCAAAGGTACCAAAAGGGCAAGTAAAAGTGGTCTTATCCTGATCCTCTTTTGACACAGGTATTTGAGAGAAACCAGAATAACCATCTAGAAAAAAATGTGTATGTTTAGATAGTCTTTCTAGCATTTGATCAATAAAAGGTAGAGGGTAATGATCTTTTCTAGTAGCTTTATTTAATTTGTGAAAATCAATTACCATTCTATAACTTGTAACAATTCTTTGTGGGATCAATTCATCTTTATCATTAGGAACAACAGTAATACCTCCCTTCTTAGGGACACAATGGACAAGACTTACCCACTGACTATCAACAACAGGATAAATTATACCTGCCTCCAGAAGCTTTAGTATTTTAGTTCTTACCACTTCTTTCATCTTAGGATTTAATCGTCGTTGATGATCAACAACTGGTTTAGCATCTTTCTCCAGTTTTATTTTGTGCTGGCATAGAGTGGGACTAATGCCCTTAAGATCATCAAGAGTATATCCAATAGCAGCACGGTGCTTCTTCAGAGTTTTTAATAATCTCTTCTTCTTCATGCTCTAAAAGGTTAGCACTAATAATAATAGGATATATCTTCTTTTCATCAGGATAAGTATATTTCAAAGTATCAGGTAATTTTTTAAGCTCAAACACAGGATCTCCCTTGGGTGGAGGAGGATCCCCTAGGATTTCAACAGGCACATTGTGTTTCAAAATAGGGCCCTCATTAAAGAATACTTCATCTATTTCCCTTCTCTCATTCAGAAACATATCATTTTCATGGTCTAGCAAATATTGTTCTAAAGGATCATTAGGAGGCACGACAATAGAAGCAAGACCAATAATTTCATCTTTACTAGGTAATTCTTTATCATGGGGTTGTCTACGAAATTTAGCAAAATTAAAATCATGAGTCATATCCCCTAAACCAACAGTGATAGTGTCTATTTCGCAATCTATCCTAGCATTAACAATATTCAAGAAGGGTCTACCAAATATAATGGACAAAAGTCATCTTGCGGGGAAGCAAGAACATGAAATCAGCAGGATATTTAACTTTCCCACACAAGACTTCAACATCTCTAACAATCCCAATTGGTGAAATAGTATCTCTATTGGCAAGCTTAATAGTAACATCAATATCTTCTATTTCAGTAGGTGCAGTATCATGCATAATTTCTTTATATAAAGTATAAGGTATTGCACTCACACTCACACCCATATCACATAAGCCATGATAACAATGATATCTTATTTTAACAGAAACAACAGGCATGCCAACAACATGTCTATGTTTACCATTAGTATCGGGTCTAGCAATTCTAGCAGCTTCATCACAGAAATAAATAACATGCCCATCAATATTATCTACCAAGATATCTTTAACCATAGAAATACTAGGTTCAACTTTAATTTGCTCAGGGGGTGTAGGTGTTCTAGCATTACTTTTATGAACCACGGTTGAAGCTTTAGCATGATCCTTTATTCTAACAGGGAAAGGTGGTTTCTCAATATAAGCAGTAGGAACAATAGGATCAACATTATAAGTGGTAGTATTCTCTTCAATTTAATAGGTTCTACTACTTTTACTTCGATGGGAGGATGATATTTAAACCACTTCTCCTTAGGGAGATCAACATGAGTAGCAAATGATTCACAGAAAGAAGCTACTGTCTTAGAGTCAAGTCCATGTTTAGTGCTAAATTCACGAAAAGGATCGGTATCCATAAAAGATATAACACAAACAAACTTAGTGGTTATACCTGACTCCTTACATTCGTCAAGTTCCCAATCTTCAGAGTTGCATTTAATTCTTTCCAATAAATCTCATCTGAATTCAATAGTCTTCATTATAAAAGAACCAGTACAAGAAGTGTCGAGCATGGAGCGATTATTGAGAGAAAGTCGAGCATAAGAATTTTGAATAATAATTTATCTTGAGAGCTCATGATTGAGGCATGAATATAACATTAAATTAAGCCTCCCCCAAGATTGAGCGATACTTTCTCCTTCGTGAGGCCAAAAATTATATATATAATTACAATCCCAATGAACCAGATGCATAGGATAAAACTTCTGATGAAACTCCAATTTCAATCGGTTGTAGTTCCATGATCCAATATCATCACATAGCATAAACCATGTCAATGCCTTTCCCTTCAAAGATAAAGGGAAGACCTTATTCTTGATAACATCCTCGGGCATACCTGCAAGCTCAAATAATCCACAAACTTCATCCACATAGATTAGGTGCATATATGTAATGTTAAATCTCCTGTATAGGGATTAGCTAGCAGTTTCTCTACCATACCCGAAGGAATTTCAAAGTGAATATTTTCAGTAGGTTCAGTAGGTTGAGGAGCAACTCTTTGCTCTGATGTTTGGGGTGAAGATACCCCGAACAAGTCCCTCAAAGGATTATTTTCCGTACTAACAAGTGACAGTAAATTTCAGCACACTATATAAATGTTTCCTTACCAATTTCCACCTACCAAAGGCGCTTCACTCCCCAGCAACGGCTCCAGAAAAGAGTCTTGATGACCCACAGGTATAGGGGATCTATCGTAGTCCTTACAATAAGTAAGAGTGTCGAACTCTACGAGGAGCAGAAGGAAATGACAAGTGGTTTTCAGTAAGGTATTCTCTGCAACCACTAAAATTATCGGTAACAGATAGTTTTGTGATAAGTTAATTCGTAACGGGTAACAAGTAACAAAAGTAAACAAGGTGCAACAAGGTGGCCCAATCACCAATGGCTCTCCCACCTCTCCCACCAACCCCTCCCACCACCAACAATGGAGATCTCTAGTCTAGGTCGATGGAGGGCTTACTCCACTAGGATTTCTCCCCTGGCCAGGCGGTGGAGACACGGGTGCGCAAAAGGTTTGGTTCCATGGTCCATTTTCCCCCCATGAGGTACAAAGGAATTCTTCCTTGTTGTGGCTTTCTCTTCTGCCTCCTTTCCTCTCTCGGTTGAATCGGCGGGTCTTGCGCTTCAATGCTGTATTGGTGGATCCGCTTCTGGTTTCAATGTCAA
Source organism: Triticum aestivum (assembly GCF_018294505.1). NCBI lineage: Eukaryota > Viridiplantae > Streptophyta > Magnoliopsida > Poales > Poaceae > Triticum > Triticum aestivum. The sequence continues at coordinate 174,800,922 of NC_057795.1, forward strand.
ACATCTTGCTGGTTGTCAATTCCGTTTTTTAGTGGCCTCAAATAAAGTTGGTCATTTCATTTACGGTCTTAAGGACCGGGTTTGGCCCGATTTTGTCTGTCATTTCAATCTCTTTCGACATTCTGCTTGGTCGCATCAAAATATTGATCATACTTGGCATTTTGACCAAGAGCTTACTGAAGTGGTTATCCGTTCTCCTATGGCTATCAAAACAAAGCTAAACTTTTCATCTAGTGACGTTGATCAGCAAGTTGGTTCCTTGAAAGAATTGGCAAAATTTGGTCTAACGCCTTCTTCTCCAAGCTGGGCTTCATTTCATGAAGACAACATTAGTAAGGATCATCCTTTGGATCATAACTAGGCTCCAATCGTTCATGCTAATCAAGCTTTGCCTCATTGTCCAATCATTTCCTTTGGAAGTTTTCATTTGAATGTTCCTAAGCATAACGAAGGCAATAATTTTATCCGTTTTGGCAACTTCCAATCAGTCATTAAGCCAAATTTTCAAGACCAACAGTCCACATTTATTGGCAGTAACTACCGGTCCTCTTATATGGGATACTATTCCTAGTTTTATTCTTCTACATATTATGGACTTCCAACATGTGGGTTATGAGGATTCACAAATTGCCGAAATTTGGGCCCTTGATTCGGTTCCGACTGATGATTATATTTATGAAAGAGTCAATAAATGTTCCCATTGCTATCAATTGGGCCACCTCGGCCCAAACTGCCCAATCATAGAATTCATTGAACCGGGCCAGGCCCAGGGCATTCACTCAGTGCAGACTTCTTCTGTTCACAGCCCTGCCATGGTTAAAAAGAGTTTTTCTTGTAACATCTGCTCCTCTATGGATCATTTTTCGGATTTCTGTCCTTCTAAATCATATTGTCAGCAATGCCATCTCTTAGGACATTTACCTATTAATTGTGGTGCACGGGATTGTTTATACCTTTGGTGGCAGCCCAAAGTGGACACACAGGAAAATGTTGTTCATTTGGCCAAAGATAATCACGAGGATAATATTCCTTCTCGAGTTCCGCTTGCAAGGCAGCCGGTCGCCGATTGTGTCACCATCGCATCAACATCGGATATCCACTTTCCCCAGTCCATTGATTTCCTTCCCAGACTGCAATAAATCAGTAAATGAATCTATTGCCACCCGATGCAGCATCTATGGCCGATATGGACACCTGGCAGCTTCCTGTTGGAGGGATAGAGAGGCGCAAAGACTAGTATGGAAGCCTAAATCAATTACCGTTGTCGCTCTACATTCCACCTCCCCTCCCCTGCTTGCCTCGAGAGCTCCTCACCCTCCTGCAATGGCGAACTACCCCATCAACGTCGTCCCCTACATCCCCATGGGGATGACCATCGAGCTTGGGCCGGCCGCGAATTGTCCGCAGTGACATGGCGGTGCACCCGGTCCCTCCGCTAAACCACGACTTCCTCGCCATTGCAGAGGTGAATCGCCATGTTCCGTCCATCACAAAGCTGCCCTGAGGCAAGTCATCACTGATCTTCTGCATGAGTCCAACTTTGTCCCTACTGAAGTAGATGGCCACCCTCTTGGCATTGCTATTTACGGATTTCCCTCTCCCCTGATGCGTGATAATGTCGTTGGTACTACTTTTGAGATTGATGCTGAAGTAGAAGGTGAGATGAACACCATAGTCTCTTTTGTTCTGCATGATGAGGCACTCAATATGAGACTCACAACCTATGGCCCAGATGTGTGGATTCTGTATATTGGCTTTCCGCAAGATTATCAGACCTACCACTATTTGCATAGATCTGTTGATGGCTTTGGTAGTTTAACTCATTGGCACAATCCCAGAGGAGGTAGGAAATATGTTTTTATCAGGGTTAAGGTTATTCATCTCAGATTGGTTCCAAAGAGCCTGGTTATCCGGTAGCTTGGTGGCAATCGTCACTGCTAGACCGTGTGTGTTACAATGTTGTGCAGCTCTGACTGGAATGCACATTTGCCTGAGGTTCCGCCTGCGGGGGAGGATCCACCACTTGAGGATGGAATCCCGCACCCTCTCTATGGTGATGGCCTCAATGTTGAACAGCTTTACCAGATGCAGCTTAACAACTGGATGGCTCAAAAAGGTGCTGGCAACAATGTTGCTGAAGAGGTGGGTGAAAATGTTGCAGTTCAAGTGGACATTGAGATTCAGCCTCAGAGGGGAGAATGGCCTTCACCTCCACCTCCTGCCTCACCTACTCTTTACAACTTCCAAGAATGGCTGACAAATGAAGGATTACAGGTCCAGGATGGTATTTACCCAGCAACAATCTTCAAGATAGTCCTTTTGCAGCTTGGAATGATTCCTTCTCTCAAAGCAGTTCAGCTACAAGTTCTGATTCTAAGGCACTTGTGCTGGTGCCAATCAACATTCTGCAAGCCCTTCAGAGGAATGGAGGTCTAAACCTTGTGGCCAATGTTCCAAATGCCCCTGCTGTACAAGCAAACGAGATGATGATGCAACATAGCGCTCAGGTTCAGAATCCACAAGTCGAGATCAGAGTTTCTGTTACAAATGCTAGTATGAACATTAGCTTCTCTGCTGACAATGAGTTCATGAACACCATGCTAATTACTGAACCATTGTCCTTTGTGCCCATAACGAACTTTCTCTCGAGTTCCATTATTCCAACTCTGGCAACTTTTGGTCCCTAGGCACATGGTTATGGCATAAGGCCGACCAACTTGGACATTCACCTTGCTCTTTCTGAATCCTTGGATGGCTCTATCCAAGTGACCTCCTTCATCTCACAAGGGGAGACTAATGGGTCTATTATTTCAACTGCTCAAACCTGGTCGATGGACAGAGAGGATCTTGCTGGTTCTTTTGTAGCTGCCCCACACAATGCAGTTACGCTCTCTGAAGCTTCTGAAGTTCAGGAAAGGGATTCGGTTTCTGAGATTAGCCATGTCCTACAAGCTGACACTTCTGTGGATGGTCTTCATGGCAACAACCGCAAAAATAAAGCTCCGGTCTCGGTGCTTAGTGTGCGTAGAAGCACTCGCTCCAACAAATATGATGGATTCAAAGTGCCTTCCATCTCTGACAGCAAGCGTAAAGCTTCCAAGGTCAAGCCCAGAGTGATCCCGTCTGCTGTTGTCATTACTGAGCTCAATGAGGAGCAGACTGAAGCTGAAGAACTCTCTCCACCTATGACTGTGGCCCAAATTCAAGAAATTGCTGTGATGAAGTGTGTTGTCCTCCCTTCTGAAGTGACTGAAGAAATGCTCTTCGCTGACAAGGGGGGCGGGCCCTTCCTCTTCTTAGTTTACCTTTGTGTTCTTATCTTTTAATGGTACTTCTCTCGAGCTGGAACGTTTTATGTTGGAACATTCGGGGTATGAACTCTGACCCCAAGCTTTTGTCTTTATCGAATGCTATTGCTTCTAGTGGCTTCTCGGTTATTTGCTTACAGGAGACCAAAAAACCTGCTTTTGATAACTCTTATATTAAAGCTTGTTGCCCAAAACGATTTGATAAATTTGCCTTCATTCCATCAAGAGGGGCGTCTAGTGGCATTGTGACCATTTGGAATAGTGCTATTTTCACTGGCACTGTGTTAATTGAAGAAGATTTTGCCCTTGTCACTAAGTTTAAATCACAACAATCCTCCCAGGAGTGGAATTTGGTAAACATATATGGGCCTTGCCAGGGTGATAACAGAATTGACTACACAACCTGGTTACTAAATCTTCATATACCTTGTAATGAAGACTGGCTGTTTGTTGGTGATTTTAATTACATACACGGCCCCAATAATAGAAATAAACCAGGTGGTAATATTAATGACATGATCACATTCAATGAATTCATTCACACTCAGGGTCTGATTGAACTACCACTTAAGGGCCGATCATACACTTGGAGCAACATGCAGGAGGATCCACTACTTGAACAACTAGATTGGTTCTTTACCTCAAATAATTGGACCACCGCTTACCCGAATACCACTGTAAAACCACTTTCTAAACTAGTGTCTGACCATATTCCCTATGTGATCTCAATTGAAACTAACATCCCCAGAAGTAATCTTTTTCGGTTTGAATCATACTGGCTTCAGCATCCTGGCTTCATGGAGGTGGTGGAATCTTCTTGGAACAAAATAATCCCATAAAATAACTATGCCACAATTATCTGCAGAAAATTTAAGGCTCTCGGGTATGAACTCAAGCGATGGAGTAAACAGATTTCTAAACTGGCCACTGCTATAGCTAAGTCCAACTCCACTCTTGCTGATCTTGATTCGTTGGAAAATAAAAGAGTCCTCACAATACCTAAAAGTAACTTCAGAAGAATCCTCAACAAACATCTGCTTAGGCTTTTGGATTACCAAAAACAATATTGGAGAAAAAGATGTACCATAAGATGGGCTACTTTTGGGGATGAGGACCCAAAAAATTTCAAAGCAATGGCTTCTCAACGATATCGTAGGAACAATATTTCATCTCTGCAGCTAGACAATGGCACCATAATTGAGGATCATATTGGTAAAGAAGCTCTCATTTATCAAAGCTTCAAAGAAAGATTGGGCACTTCATGAGACTTTCAAATGAAATTTGATCTAGCCAATATAATCAAAAAAAGGAATAATCTCGACCAGCTAACAGTCCCTTTCTCTAAAGATGAAATTGATGCTGTCATTAAAGAAATGCCTGCAGATAGAGCACCTGGCCCTGATGGCTGCATGGGAGATTTTCTTAAATCTTGTTGGCACATTATTAAAGAAGATTTTTACAAACTGCGCGACCAGTTCCATGCGGGGACTTTAAACCTTGAGAGCATCAATGATGGGTACATAACCTTAATCCCTAAGATTCCCTCTCCAGCCACTGTAAATGACTTCAGGCCAATAACACTCCTCAATTGTTGTCTAAAAGTCATCACCAAACTGCTAGCCAACCGTCTACAAAAACTCATTCTAAAGATCATACATAGAAATCAATATGGTTTCATCAAGGGGAGAGCTATCCAAGATTGCCTTGCATTGGCGTTTGAATATATCCATCGATGCCAAACATCTAAGAAAAAGATTGTCCTTCTTAAATTGGATTTTGCAAAAGCATTTGACACCATTGAACACGATGCAATGCTAGATATAATGAAGCACATGGGATTCAATGATAAGTGGCTCCAATGGATTAAAACAATATTCTCCATGGGAAAATCATCAGTTCTTCTTAATGGAGTACCGGGCAAGCAATTTATTTGCAAGAGTGGTGTACGTCAAGGAGACCCCCTCTCTCCACTTATCTTTGTGTTGGCTGCAGATCTCTTACAAGCGGCCATTAATGATGCCTTCAGACATGGTCTTTTACATCTACCCTTCCCGAGACAGAACCAATCGGATTACCCTGTCATACAATACGCAGATGACACCATAATCATCATGCCTGCATGTCATGACCAAGCACATTTAATGAAGGGGATCCTCACTGATTATGCCACCTCCATTGGCCTCAAAATAAACTTCCACAAATCAACTTTGATTCCTATGAATTGTGATGAGGACTTAAGCAAAGACATTGCGCAAATTTTTGGATGCAAAATTGGAAAAATGCCCTTTACATACCTTGGATTGCCTCTTGGCAGTTATAAACCCTCTGTCCAAGACCTAATGCCTATTGTTTGTAACATGGAAAGAAGACTCACTTCCACACTATCAATGATGTCATATGGTTCCAAACTTTCTCTAATCAACACAGTCATTACCTCGCTAACAATTTTTGCACTTTGCACACTACGTTTTCCAACAAAAATTCTTGAGCAACTGGATAAGTTGAGAAGGAAATGCCTTTGGACAAAAAAAACAGAGCAATGTGAAAAATGTAACTCCTTAGCTGCATGGGATAGAGTGTGCAGGCCAAAAAAGTGTGGAGGTCTCGGGATTATCAATCTCAGGATACAAAGTGATGCGCTGCTACTAAAATATTTACACAAATTCTATAACAGATATGATCTACCTTGGGTTGAGCTGATATGGTCCACTTATTACACCAACAAAATTCCACATGCCTCTGACCCATGTGATCATTTTGGTGGAGAGACATTCTTAAACTAGTTCCTATTTTTAGAGGGATCTCAAAAATTGAGATGCATACTGGTGACAATGTGCTACTGTGGAAAGATCTTTGGCTAGATGAAATCCTCACATATACACATCCCAGGGCATTTCCTTATGCAAGAAATGAAGACTGTTCGGTCAAGGACTTCCTAACCATCAACTCCCTTGATGATGCATTTTATCTGCCGCTATCCAGGCAAGCCCTAGAGGAGGTGCAAGATATGCAACGTCTCATGGCCCATATTACATTTGACAACAATCAAAACACTAAGGATATCTGGTCTTACATGTGGGGAAGCAAAGAGTTGTCGGCAAAAAACTATTACAATTTCTGCTTCAGAGATATGAGGGCCCACAGAACTTACCAGTGGTTATGAAAATCAAAGGTCACTACCAAAATCAAAGTCTTTGGCTGGTTTGTGCTATTGGATAGATTAAACACAACAAACATGTTGAAAAGAAGACATTACAACATTGGTACCAACCTTAATTGCTTGCTGTGCGGACAAATTGAAGAAGACATTGATCACATGATCCTCACATGCCCATTTAGTAGAAGCTGTTGGGCCACTTTTGGTCTGGACCCTGGACCACAAGCCACCCGATTAGCCTGGTTAGAACAAGCAAAAACTACCTGGAATCGGCCACTCTTCATGGAAATTATCCTGCAAGCTTCCTGGAGCATATGGAAGGAGAGGAATAACAAGCTGTTCAGGAATATTCAACCCTCATATAAATCATGGTTTTCCAGATTCAAAGAGGATCTTAGCCTTTTATAGTATAGGGTTAAAGAAAATAAGAAAGACTTTATCTTCTTACTTTAGACTCATTACCCTCTGATTAGCAGAACCCTTAATCCTCTTCACCCATCACCACAAAGTGGGAATGGGACAATGTACATGATGTGACTACACTATGTAATTATGTTTGATAAGTAATATAAAACAGTGGGAGCCTCTCCCATTGTCTCAGTTCCTCAAAAAAAAAGGTGGCCCAATCCTTTTTGTAGCAAAGGGCAAGCCTGGACAAACTCTTATATAAGCAAAGCGCTCCAAAGGACACATGGGAATTTCCGTCAAGCTCATATGATTCGCGTTCGTTACTTTGATAATTTGATATGTGGGTGGACCGGTGCTTGGGTACTGCCCTTCCTTGGACGAGCATCCCATTTATGATTAACCCCTCTCGCAAGCATCCATAACTATGAAAAAAGAATTAAGGTAAAACTAACCATAGCATGAAATATATGGATCCAAATCAGCCCCTTACAAAGCAACACATAAACTAGGGTTTAAGCTTCTATCACTCTAACAACCCATCATCCACTTGTTACTTTCCAATGCCTTCCCCTAGGCCCAAGCAATGGTTAAGTGTCATGTAGTCGACGTTCACATAACACCACTAGAGGAGAGACAACATACATTTCATTAAAATATCGAACGAATACCAAATTCACATGACTACTTATAACAAGACTTCTCCCATGTCCTCGGGAACAAACGTAACTACTCACAAATCATATTCATGTTCATAATCAGAGGGGTATTAATATGCATAAAGGATATGAACATATGATCTTCCACGGACTAAACCAACTAGCATCAACTACAAGGAGTAATCAACATTACTAGCAACCCACAGGTACCAATCTAAGGTTTTGATACAAAGATCGGATACAATAGATGAACTAGGGTTTGAGAGGAGACGGTGCTGGTGAAGATGTTGATGGAGATTAACCCCCTCTCAGCAAGAGGATCGATGGTGATGACGATGGCGACAATTTCCCCCTCCCGGAGGGATGTTTCCCCGGCAGAACAGCTCTGCTGGAGCCCTAGATTGGTTGCGCCAAGGTTCCGCCTCGATACGGCGGCGCTTCGTCCCAAAAGCTTCCTTATGATTTTTTCCAGGGCAAAAGACACCATATAGCAAAAGATGGGCATCGGGGGGTTGCTAGGTGGCCCACGAGGCAGGGGCACAGCCGGGGGGTAGGGCGCGCCCTTCGCCCTCGTGGACGGTGGGTGGCCCCCCTATGGTGCTTTCTTCGCCCAATATTTTTAATATATTCCAAAACTGACTTTCGTGGAGTTTCAGAACTTTTGGAGTTGTGCAGAATAGGTCTATAATATTTGCTCCTTTTCCAGCCCAGAATTCCAGCTGCCGGCATTCTCCCTCTTCATGTAAACCTTATGAAATAAGAGAGTAAAGGCATAAGTAGTGTGACATAATGTGTAGTAACAGCCCATAATGCAATAAATATTGATATAAAAGCATGATGCAAAATGGACGTATCAGGACGCCGCTACTTCCTGGCATCTTCATGATATTGTAGCCGGGATGAGTCGCCGCCATGAACTTGGCGAGGGCCGGGTGCCTGAGGATTGCATTATACGGGAGCCCGATGCGCGCGGCATTGAAGTCGATGAGCTCGATGCGGTAGTTGTCGCGCATTTTGAAGGTGACGGGGAGGCGAATCTGCCCCACGGTGTAGGTGAAGCCGTCGACCACTCTGGAAAATGGACTGGTGGGGAGGAGCCGGTCATGAGGCATATGGAGCAGGCAGAATGCCTCCACGGAAAGGACGTTGAGGCCGGCGCTGCCGTTGACGAGCATCCTGGTGACCGCTACATTGCAGATAGTGGGGGTGCAGAGCATCGTTAGTGCGCCGACACCAGCCGTGGTCTTGGGGTGATCTCTGGAGTCAAAGGTGAGGTCAGCCTTGGGCACCGCCCAACCCGGAGGGGCCCCTCGTGGGGACGGAGAAGCCCCCATTTGATGGAAGAACTGCTTCACGTGGCGCCTTGAAGCGGTCGCCTGCGACCCTCCAAGAATGGCCGCGATGGCATGGTGCACCGGAACTGCGAAGCGTGCGATGAACAAGTTGCATAGCTCCTCTCAGGAAGCCACCGAAGACTCCGGTAGGTCGAGCAGCCAGGTGTGAGGCATGCCTGTGAGTGCCATAGGGAGCCAATTTGCCATGGCCTTATCATCTCCGCCACCCATATGGCCTCCGTGTACGCTCATAGGAACTCCACAGGGTTCGTCGCGCCATCATAGCACGGTGGCAACTCCGGCCTAAACTTTGGAGGCCATCGCACCTGCCGCAAGGCGGGGGAGAAAGCCCGGAGGCCCACGACGCCTCCAAACGCTCCTAGTGGACCAGCAGAAGGAGCAGCGCCCGCTGAGGGAGTCCTGGATTAGGGGGTCCTCGGACAGCTGGACTATATACTTTGGCCAGACTGTTGGACTATGAAGATACAAGATTGAAGACTTCGTCCCATGTCCGGGTGGGACTCTCCTTCGTGTGGAAGGCAAGCTTGGCAATTTGGATATGTAGATCTCCTTCTCTGTAACCGACTCTGTGTAACCCTAGCCCCCTCCAGTGTCTATATAAACCGAAGGGTTTAGTCCGTAGGACAAGAACAATCATAATCATAGTCTAGCTTCTAGGGTTTAGCCTCTACGATCGCGTGGTAGATCAACTCTTGTAATACTCATATCATCAAGATCAATCAAGCAGGAAGTAGGGTATTACCTCCATCGAGAGGGCCCGAACCTGGGTAAACATCGTGTCCCCCGCCTCCTGTTACCATTAGCCTTAGTCACACAGTTCGGGACCCCCTACCCGAGATCCGCCGGTTTTGACACCGACATTGGTGCTTTCATTGAGAGTTCCACTGTGACATCGAAAAAAGGTTTGATGGCTCGCCTTGTTATCAAGGGCAACATCACCTCTGGGGGATCTTTGGCTTCAGGCCAAACCCTCTGACTAGGCGGCTTCCTTTTGACCGCCCGATCGGCGGTCGCGCCGATGATGACTTCTCAGGTCATCAAAAACAACCTCTGCATCGGCTCGGAATACGCCGAGCGGATGGATCCAATGGAGCTCTCGTCCTTGAACGTTCTCTTGGATCGCATCGCCGCCTTGGGGGTCGCTATGGACTATGATCGGATTGGGCTTAAACCTGATCAAAGAGAGATTGACTCTCCACCGGTCACCCATTAGATAGCGGTGGTGGAGGAACAACACGGTGATTCTTCTTCTATGCTGAATATGAACTATGTCCGGATTCCTGAGCTCTCCGAGCCGGATACCCGTTCGTGGGAGGACATGACCCAAACCCCAAACTTAGAATCGGGCGGCGGGCCTGAAAAATTGGGCAGCATCTCGGAGCCCGAACTGCCAAGCTCAGAAGCTCCTTTGCCCCTGGGTCTCAGATCGGGTCAAGGTTTGGACTTAAATCTACCCACCCACCCAGATACAAGTGATCTTTCCCACATTAGACAAGAGCCCCAAGAGACAGTACATCACTTCTGGGCCAGATTCCTCCTTGTAATGAGCAAGGTCAAGGACTGTCGCGAGGAAGATGCAATCTCATTCTTTCGCAAAAATTGCACGGGCAAGGGAATCCTCAACGCCATAAGTCGCCGTACCATAGCACACTTTGCTGACTTGGCGGCCATAGTACAGAAGTACTGCGCGATGGAAAGCGCTTGGAAAACCCAAGTGAAATTTTGGGATCCTCCGGCTCTCACTAAACCCTCCGTCTGAACTAAGAGGGTGCACTCTCACAAGACACCCGATGCAATTGCGAAGAAACCAAAGCCCACTATAGGGCGCGGAACCGTACTGGAGGGATGGCTCAATAGGCCATGAAAAATTCACACCACACCGGATACTATACCAACACACAGCCTTAGAGCATGTTGGACACTCCGGCAGGTGGCCAAGAGCAGTGAGGATCTCCTCGATAACAATGTCGCGGAGCATCATCCCACAGGAAACAACCATGCGGTTTTGACCGTCTTCGAGACTTTCGCCTCAAATAATAGGCGCAAGAGAGCACTCTGCAGCCATGCCGAAGTTTGCCATGTTGCAGCAATAAATCCATGGAACGACACGGACATAACATTCAATGCCAGTGACGAACCGCAATTCCGAACAGCCCGAGCACCAGCCACTTTGGTCCTTAGTCCAATTGTGGACGGCTTCCGGCTTACCAAAGTGCTCATGGACGGTGGCAGCGGATTAAACCTTATCTACGAGGAAACTCTCAACAAAATGGAAATAGACAAGAGCCGCATTGAGCAAAGAAGCACGACCTTCAGAGGAATTATCCCTAGTCGGGAGGCACGATGTGCGGGAAAAATCACACTCGATGTGGTATTCGGCACACCGGAAAATTACAGGTCCGAAGAAATAGCATTCCAAGTGGCCCCATTCAGCAGCGGATACCATTCCCTTCTAGGGGGGATGCATTCACGAGCTTCCAAGCTATACCCCATTACAGGTACATGAAGCTCAAGATGCCCGGGCCCAATGGAATCATCACAGTCGCTAGTGATCCGGACGTAGCACTTTGTGCCGAAAATAAAACCGCCGCACTGGCCCTTGAGGCATTATCTGAAGCCCTCGCGGCTGAAGAACTAACCACGCTGTGCTCCACAGTGGACAGGGACGACGTGATACTCGACAAATAGCCCAAGTCCACCTCTTTCAAACCAGCGGACGAAATAGTCAAATTCCAGGTCCACCCAACGGACCCTACAAAAATAGCATCCATTGGGGCACATCTGAACCCCACAATAGACGATGCACTGCGAGAGTTCTTGCGTGAGAATTGGGACATCTTTGCCTCGCATCCTTTAGACATGCCAGGAATCCCACGCGGGCTGGCCGAACATAGCCTAAACATACTGAAGGGATACAAGCCGGTCAAGCAGACTCTTCGGCGCTTCTCAGAATCTAAGCGACAAGCCATGGGAGAAGAGCTAGCCAAGTTACTCGAGGCCGGATTCATCAGAGAAATAAAACATCCGGATTGGCTAGAAAACTTGGTGATGGTACCAAAGAAGGACAAATCCTGGGGCCTATGTGTCGATTTCAAGGACCTCAATAAGGCTTGCCCCAAGGATCCCTTCCCCCTCCCCCGCATTGATCAAATCATCGACGCTACCGTAGGACACGACTCATTGTGCTTCCTCGACGCATACTCCAGATACCATCAAATCAAGATGGCGGAGTCCTACCAAGCCGCAATGGCATTCATCACACCATACGGCCCCTTCTGTTTCAAAACCATGCCTTTCAGGCTCAAAAATGCCGGCGCAACCTATCAACACATGATTCAGACATGCCTGGAGAAACAAATCGGCAAAACAGTGGAGGCATACGTAGACGACATGGTCATCAAAACTAGACACGTCGAATCTTTAATAGATGACTTGAGGCTTACGTTCGACAATCTTTGAACATATGACATCAAGCTCAACCCGGAAAAATGTGTTTTCGGTGTACCTGTCGGAAAGTTGCTAGGCTTCATCGTTTCCAATAGAGGAATTGAAGCTAATCCGGGAAAAAATCAAGATCTATCACAGTTGGCTACCCCAAGAGACCTCAAGCAAATCCAGAAATTAACTGGATGCATGGATGCCCTAAGCCGGTTTATCTCCCGATTGGGAGAAAAGACACTTCCTCTTTATCGCCTTCTTCGATGCACCGAACACTTCGAGTGGACGGATGCGGCCACGACCATACTGGAAGAAATAAAGGCCCTCTTGGCCAGCAATCCAATCCTGGCCACGCCAAATACTAGCGAACCCATGTTGTTATATATAGCCGCAACACACCAGGTTGTAAGCGCAGTGCTCATCATCGAACGAGAAAAGGACGGACATAAGTTCCCGCTTCAAAAGCCGGTATACTACGTATCCACTGTCCTCACTCCATGCAAATCTCGGTACCCACATTATCAAAAGATAGCATACGCGGTCTTCATGGCATCCCGGAAACTATGACACTACTTTCAAGAGTGTTTAATCACGGTGGCCTCTGAAGTACCACTCAACGATATAATAAATAACCGCGATGCCACGGGCCGGATTGCTAAATGGGCTATCGAGCTCCTCCCATTCGACATAACATACAAACCACGGTGAGCCATTAAGTCACAAGTACTAGCCAACTTCGTCGCTGAATGGACAGAAGCCGAACTCCCTAAAGAATACGGCATGTACTCCAATTGGATCATGCACTTCGACGGTTCTAAGATGCTGGCTGGACTGGGAGCAGGCATTGTCCTGACATCCCACACTAGAGATACGGTCCAATACGTACTCCAAATACTATACACAGACTCCAACAATGCAGCCGAATACGAGGCTCTGTTGCATGGTCTTCGGATGGCAGTCTCCATGGGCATCCAACGCCTAGAAGTGCGCAGGGATTCAAACCTCACAATATCTCAAATAAATGGAGACTTTGACGCCAAGGATCCGAAAATGGCGGCCTACCGTAATGTCGTCCTCAAGATGCCAGCTCGGTTCGAGGGGCTCGAATTCCATCATGTGGTCCGAGAAAACAACCAAGCAGCAGATATCCTCGCCCGCATCAGTGCCAAGCGCGACCCCGTCCCACCTAATATATTCTTGGAAAGGTTGTTCAAGCCATCCGTGGTGTGGCAAGGGGAGACCGACAATACTAGTCCGAATCCGACCACAACCCCAGATACCGAACACACTGACATAAATGGAGGATCCGCCACCGAAATAACACCTTCAGCCCACGTAATCATGGTTGTCATCGCCCCGTGGACCGAACCCTTCTTAGCCTACCTAAATAGGCAAGAACTCCCCGAGGACCAAAATGAGGCACGTTGCATTGTGTGGCGCTCCAAAGCCTACAAGGTCCACGAGGGAGAGCTTTATAAGAAAAGCGCCACCGGCGTGCTCCAAAGATGCATCTCCGAAGAGGAAGGGCGGCAGCTCTTGGCCGAAATTCACGCTGGACTCGGCGGCCACCACGCTGCAGCTCGGGCCCTTGTAAGCAAGGCCTTTCGTATAGGTTTCTACTGGCCGACAGCCCGAGCAGACGCACAGGATCTCATCCAACATTGCGTCGGTTGCCAGCTTTTCGCCAATCAGAGCCATATGCCCCCTACCGCTCTCCAAACAATCCCCATAACTTGGCCCTACGCGGTCTGGGGGCTCGATATGGTCGGACCCCTTAAAGGAGGAAGCCATAAGAAAAAATACTTATTGGTCATGGTGGACAAGTTCACCAAATGGATAGAGGCCAAACCAGTTAAATCGGCCGAATCCGGACCAGTGATAGACTTCATATCAGGGGTTGTACACCATTACGGTGTCCCCCACATCATCATCACCGACAATGTCTCAAACTTCACAGCCGATGAGGTGAAAACTTGGTGCGGCAACATGGGCATCAAGCTCGATTATGCCTCCGTCTATCACCCCCAAACTAACGGTCAAGTTGAACGAGCAAATGGTCTTATTATGAGCGGAATAAAACCCAGACTAGTGCGATCCTTGAAGGAGTCAGATATGCACTGGGTCGAGGAGCTCGACTCCGTATTATGGGGACTGCGGACAACGCCGAATCGCACTACAGATACACACCATTCTTCATGGTGCATGGCGCAGACACGGTATTGTCCTGCAATATTATTCATGACTCACCTCAGGTGCGCATGTATGAAGAGAGAGAAGCCGATCTTGATCGGTAGGACAATCTAGATGCCTTGGAGGAGGAGCGCGACGTTGCAAAAGCCCGTTCCACATTCTATCAGCAACAGGCTCGAAGGTATCAAAGCAGAGAAGTACGGGCCAAAACTTATAATATTGGCGAACTCGTTCTACGCCTACAAGAGAAGAAAAAGGACAAGCTCAAGCCCAAGTGGGAGAGTCCCTTCATCATTGATAAAGTTCTCACCAGAGGAGCGTACCGCCTGCGTGATGCATCAGATAATCGACTAGAGCCGAACCCATGGAACACGGCCAGACTCCGAAGATTCTACGCCTAAGCGTCGGACTCTGTGTTTGTCTCCTTACCTCCGCCCTTTTAAATTATATCCTCTCTCTCTTTCTATTCTCTCTTTTTCTTATATAGTCCTTGAAGGTCTAAAGTGTGACCCGTTTACACAATTTCGACGCGCTATTGATACGTCTCCGTCGTATCTATAATTTTTGATTGTTCCATGCCAATATTATTCACTTGCATATACTTTTTGGCAACTTTTTATATTATTTTTGGGACTAATTTAATTATCTAGTGCCCAGTGCGAGTTCCTGTCTGTTGCATGTTTTATGTTTCACAGAATATCCATATCAAATGGAGTCCAAACGGGATAAAAACCGACGGAGCTTTTTTTTGGAAAATATGAAAAATACGGAAGAAAAAACCACGCGAGACGGTGCTCGAGGTGGTCACGAGGTAGGGGGGCGCGCCTGCCCCCCTGGGCGTGCCCCCTACCCTCATGAGCCCACCGTAAGGCGGTTGATGCTATTTTTTTGCTGCAAGAAAGCTAATATTCGGGAAAAAAATGCGGCGAAGGTTTTAGGCCAATCGGAGTTACGGATCTCCATATATACACGAAACGGTGAAATAGAGCCAGAGGGGGGAACGCAGAAACAGAGAGATAGATCCAATCTCGGAGGGGCTCTCGCCCCTCCCAAGCCATGGGAGCCAAGGACCATAGGGGAAACCCTTCTCCCATCTAGGGAGGAGGTCAAGGAAGAAGAAGAAGAAGAAGGGAGGCCCTCTCTCCCTTGCTTCCGGTGGCGCCAGAGCGCTGCCGGGGGCCATCATCATCACCGTGATCTTCACCAACACCGCCATCATCTTCACCAACATCTCCATCACCTTCCCCCTTCTATATCCAGCGGTCCACTCTCCTGCAACCCGTTGTACCCTCTACTTGAACATGGTGCTTTATGCTTCATATTATTTTCCAATGATGTGTTGCCATCCTATGATGTCTGAGTAGATTTTCGTTGTCCTATCGGTGATTGATGAATTGTTATGATTGGTTTGAGTTGCATGTTTTATTATTGGTGCTGTCCTATGGTGCTCTCCGTGTCGCGCAAGCATGAGGGATTCCCGTTGTAGGGTTTGCAATATGTTTATGATTTGCTTATGGTGGGTGGCGTGAGTGACAGAAGCACAGACCCGAGTAAGTAGGTTGTTTACGTATGGGATAAAAGGGGACTTGATGCTTTAATGCTATGGTTGGGTTTTACCTTAATGAATATTTAGTAGTTGCGGATGCTTGCTAGAGTTCCAATCATAAGTGCATATGATCCAAGTAGAGAAAGTATGTTAGCTTATGCCTCTCCCTCAAATAGAATTGCAATAGTGATTACCGTTCTAGTAACATAGTCAATTGCTTAGGGACAATTTCACAACTCCTACCACCACTTTTCCACACTCGCTATATTTACTTTATTTCTTATAAACAGCCCCTAGTTTATGTTTACATGCTCTTTATTGTCTTGCAAACCTAGACTTTCACACCTACAAAGTACTTCTAGTTTCATACTTGTTCTAGGTAAAGCGAACGTCAAGCGTGCTTAGAGTCGTATCAGTGGCCGATAGGACTTGAGAGAGTATTTGTTATACCTTTAGCTCGTCGTTGATTTCGACACTCTTACTTATCAAAAGAGGCTACAACTATCCCCTATACTTGTGGGTTATCAAGACCTTTTTCTGGCGCCGCTGCCGGGGAGTCATAGCGTGGGGTGAATATTCTCGTGTGTGCTTGTTTGCTTTATCACTAAGTAATTTTTATTTGCTATTCTAAGTTGTTCTCTATCTTTAGTTATGGATATGGAACGCAAAATACCAAAAAAAATAGTTGTACTTGCTACTCATGAAGATGGGGTAACTCCTAAAACCCCCGACTCTCATTATGCGAGAGATATTATGTACTACTTTGATAATACTGAGAAAGCCCCATTCAACTTTATAATGGGAGACACGTTGGATCAACGTGAATACTTTAGGGATTATCGCTCGACACAAAAAGGGAAACTATTATGGGATCAATTTATTATGTTGCATTGGTATGCCTGGAATCTATGCTTGAGATATGATATTACTTGTTGATCTAGGATGGAGGCTCCACACCTTCCCTTTTCATGTGAATTTAATGATAATGAAACCTTAGCTTCTTATGCTAATGGTATATATGATTACTATGATGTGGAACAAATAGAAGAATTTGTTGCTTTTAAGGTTGCCTATGATATTGAAGCTTTGTTTGAAAAGTATGAAGCTTTTGATGATGATGGTTATAGGCCGGAAAATCTTGCTATACTTAGATATTGCTATGAAAATTATGAATACAATTACTATATTAATGCTTTTATGAAGAAAGTTAACGCTGTCCAAGAAGAGACTAATATTTTGCAGGAACCTATGGAAGAAGAAATTGATGAAATTGTGGGCTCATTGGATGAAAAAGATGATGAGGAGAGCGAAGAACAAAAGGAGGAAGAGCGGATTGATCACCCGTGCCCACCTTCTAATGAGAGTAACTCTTCAACTCATACATTGTTTAATTCCCCTTCGTGCTTACTGAAGGATGATTGCTATGATGACTGTTATGATCCCTACGATTCTTTTGAAATATCCCTTTTTGATGATGCTTGCTATGCTTGTGGCCAAGATGCCAATATGAATTATGCTTATGGAGATGAACTTGCTATAGTTCCTTATGTTAAACATGAAATTGTTGCTATTGCACCCACGCATGATAGTCCTATTATCTTTTCGAATTCTACCAACTACACTATATCGGAGAAGTTTGTGCTTATTAAGGATTATATTGATGGGTTGCCTTTTACCGTTGCACTTGATGATTTTGATGAATATAATATGCATGTGCTTGCTGCTCCTACTTACAATTATTATGAGAGAGGAACTATACCTCCACCTCTCTATGGTTCCCATACGATAGAATTGCAAGAAATTGCTTATACTATGCATTGGCCTTTACTTGGTGTGCATGAATTGTTCTTTTATGACATGCCGATGCATAGGAAGAGAGTTAGACTTCGTTGTTGCATGATATATGTTACTTTGTGCTCACTACTAAATTACAAATCATTGTTAATTAAAATTGGCTTTGATATACCTTGGGATCCAGGTGGATTCATTACTTAAGCACTAAATGCCTAGCTTAATGGCTTTAAAGAAAGCGCTGCCAGGGAGACAACCCGGAAGTTTTAGAGAGTCATTTATTTCTGTTGAGTGCTTTTATATAGTTTAAAAACACAAAAATAAAGAGGGGAACCTAAAAACTTTTCAAAAAGGAAAGTGAAAGTGAGAAAGACAAACATTGTTGAAGTGGGAGAGCTCCTTGAACTTTGTTCATGCTCAAGGAAACTTTGTGAATCTTGATTACACAAACTTATCATCAAAAATAATTATCCCCTTGTACAATTCCATTGTATTATAAAAATAATATGCCAAGGTTTGCCTTTAGGATGTTTACGATGCTTGTTGGTTTGTACGGTGCAGGACAGAAACTTTGGCTGTAGTGCGCGATTTTACATTTTTATCTGGAACATCAATTGGTACTGATTCCTATTGCACTTTCTTGGTATACAACTTGTTTAGTTTTCCTAATTTTGGTAGAATTTGTGGCATACCAGAAGTATGGTGGATGTTCATATTTCTACAAACTGTTCTGTTTTTGACAGATTCTGTTTTTGATGCATAGTTTGCTTGTTTTGATGAATCTATCAATTTATATCAGTGGATTAAGCCATGGAAAAGTTATATTACAGTAGAAACAATGCAAAAACAAATATGAATTGGTTTTCAACAGTACTTAGAGTGGTGATTTGCTTTATTATACTAACGGATCTTACCGAGTTTTCTGTTGAAGTTTTGTGTGGATGTAGTGTCTAATCGAGGATGTTTCGATGTGAGAAGAAGGAAGAGAGGAAAGAGCTCAAGCTTGGGGATGCCCGAGGCACCCCAAGTAAATATTCAAGGAGACTCAAGCATCTAAGCTTGGGGATGCTGGGGAGGCATCCGCTCTTTCTTCAACAAGTATCGGTATGTTTTCGGATTCGTTTCGTTCATGCATTATGTACAAGTCTTGGAGCGTCTTTTGCAATTAGGTTTTCATTTTTCTTTTATGCACCATGCTGGTATGAGATAGTCCTTGGTTGATTTATAGAATGCTCATTGCACCTCACTTATATCTTTTGAGTATGGCTTTATAGAATGCTTCATGCGCTTCACTTATATCATTTGAAGTCTGAATTGCCTGTTTCTCTTCACATAGAAAACCGCCATTTGTAGAATGCTCTTTTGCTTCACTTATACTTGTTAGAGCGTGGGCATATCTTTTGTAGAAAGAATTTAAACTCTCTTGCTTCACTTATATCTATTTAGAGAGATGAGAGGAATTGGTCATTCACATGGTTAGTCATAAAACCCTACATAAACTTGTAGATCGCTGAATATGATATGTTTGATTCCTTGCAATAGTTTTGGATATAAAGGTCGTGATATTAGAGTCATGCTAGTGGGTGGTTGTGGATTGTAGAGACACTTGTGTTGAGGTTTGCGATTCCTGTAGCATGCACGTATGGTGAACCGCTTTGTGATGAAGTCGGAGCACAATTTTATTTACTGATTGTCTTCCTTATGAGTGGCAGTCGGGGACGAGCGATGGTCTTTTCCTACCAATCTATCCCCCTAGGAGCATGCATGTAGTGCTTTGGTTTTTGATGACTTCTAAATTTTTGCAACAAGTGCATGAGTTCTTTTGATTAATGTTGAGTCCATGGATTATACACACTCTCACCCTTCCATCATTGCTAGCCTCTTCGGTACCGTGCATTGCCCTTTCTCACCTCGAGAGTTGGTGCAAACTTCGCCTGTGCATCCAAACCCCGTGATACGATACGCTCTATCACACATAAGCCTCATTATATCTTCCTCAAAAAAGCCACCATACCTACCTATCATGGCATTTCCATAGCCATTCCGAGATATATTGCCATGCAACTTCCATCATCATCATATACATGACTTGAGCATTCATTGTCATATTGCTTCGCATGATCGTAAGATAGCTAGCATGATGTTTTCATGGCTTGTCTGTTTTTTGATGTCATTGCTACACTAGATCATTGCACATCCCGGTACACCACCGGAGGCATTCATATAGAGTCATATCTTTGTTCTAGATATCGAGTTGTAATATTGAGTTGTAAGTAAATAAAAGTGTGATGATCATCATTATTAGAGCATTGCCCCAGTGAGGAAAGGATGATGGAGACTATGATTCCCCCACAAGTCGGTATGAGACTCCAGACTTTATGAAAAATAAAAGAGCCAAAGAAGCCCAAATATAAAAAAAGAGGCCAAAGAAGCCCACCAAAATTTAAAAAAAATGAGAGAAAAATGAGAGAAAAAGAGAGAAGGGGCAATGTTACTATCCTTTTACCACACTTGTGCTTCAGAGTAGCACCATGTTCTTCGTAGAGAGAGCCTCCTATGCTTTCATTTTCATATACTAGTGGGAATTTTCATTATAGAACTTGGCTTGTATATTCCGATGATGGGCTTCCTCAAATGCCCGAGGTCTTCATGAGCAAGCAAGTTGGATGCACACCCACTTAGTTTCAGTTTGAGCTTTCATACACTTATAGCTCTAGTGCATCCGTTGCATGGCAATCCCTACTCACTCACACTGATATCTATTGATGGGCATCTCCATAGCCCGTAGATATGCCTAGTCGATGTGAGACTTTCTCCTTTTTTGTCTTCTCCACATAACCCCCACCATCATATTCTATTCCACCTATAGTGCTATGTCCATGGCTCACGCTCATGTATTGCGTGAAAGTTGAAAAAGTTTGAGATTATTAAAGTATGAAACAATTGCTTGGCTTGTCATCGGGGTCGTGCATGATTAAATACTGTGTGATGAAGATAGAGCAACAGCCAGACTATCTGATTTTGTAGGGATAACTTTCTTTGGCCATGTTGTTTTGAAAAGACATGATTGCTTTATTGGTACGCTCGAAGTATTATTGTTTTTATGTCAAATGATAGACTATTGCTTTGAATCACTCGTGTCTTAATATTCATGCCATGATTAGACATATGATCAAGATTATGTTAGGTAGCATTCCACATCAAAAATTATTTTATTATCATTTACCTACTCAAGGACGAGCAGGAATTAAGCTTGGGGATGCTGATACGTCTCCGTCGTATCTATAATTTTTGATTGTTCCATGCCAATATTATTCACTTGCATATACTTTTTGGCAACTTTTTATATTATTTTCGGGACTAACTTATTGATCTAGTGCCCAGTGCCAGTTCCTGTCTGTTGCATGTTTTATGTTTCGCAGAATATCCATATCAAACGGAGTCCAAACGAGGTAAAAACGGACGGAGCTTATTTTTGGAAAATATGGAAAAATACGGAAGAAAAAACCACGCGAGACGGTGCCCGAGGTGGTCACGAGGTAGGGGGCACGCCTGCCCCCCTGGGCGCGCCCCTACCCTCATGAGCCCACCGTAAGGCGGTTGATGCTATTCTTTTTCCACAAGAAAGCTAATATTCGGAAACAAATCACGGTGAAGGTTTTAGGCCAATCGGAGTTACGGATCTCCATATATACACGAAACGGTGAAACAGAGCTAGAGGGGGGAACGCTGAAACAGAGAGATAGATCCAATCTCGGAGGGGCTCTCGCCCCTCCCAAACCATGGGAGCCAAGGACCAGAGGGGAAACCCTTCTCCCATTTAGGGAGGAGGTCAAGGAAGAAGAAGAAGAAGGGGGGCCCTCTCTCCCTTGCTTCCGGTGACGCCGGAGCGCTGCCGGGGGCCATCATCATCACCGCGATCTTCACCAACACCGCCATCATCTTCACCAACATCTCCATCACCTTCCCCCTTCTATATCCAGCGGTCCACTCTCCCGCAACCCGCTGTACCCTTTACTTGAACATGGTGCTTTATGCTTCATATTATTTTCCAATGATGTGTTGCCATGTGATATGTCTCCAACGTATCTATAATTTTTTATTGCTCCATGCTACTTTATCTGCTGTTTTTGGCAATATTGGGCTTTATTATCCACTTTTATATTATTTTTGGGACTAACCTACTAACCGGAGGCCCAGCCCAGATTTGCTGTTTTATGCCTATTTCAGTGTTTCGAGGAAAAGGAATATCAGACAGAGTCAAAACGGAATGAAATCAACTTGAAAAGTTATTTTTGGAAGGAAAGAAACCCAAAGAACTTGGAGTGCACGTCAGGGGAGATACGGGATGCCCACGAGGGTGGGGGGAGCCCCCCCCCCCTGGGCGCACCCCCGTGCCTCGTGGGACCCCCGTAGCTCCACCGACGTACTTCCTGCACCCATATATACCTACGTACCCAAAAACTTCCAGAACGGAACCTAGATCGGGAGTTCCATCGCCGCAAGCCTTTGTAGCCACCAAAAACCAATCGGGACCCTGTTTCGGCACCCTGCCGGAGGGGGATCCCATCACCGGAGGCCATCTTCATCATCTCGACGCTATCCATGACGAGGAGGGAGTAGTTCACCCTCGGGGCTGAGGGTATGTACCAGTAGCTATGTGTTTGATCTCTCTCTCTCGCGCGTTCTCTCTCGTGTTCCTCTATGGCACGATCTTGATGTATCCCGAGCTTTGCTATTGTAGTTGGATCTTATGATGTTTCTCCCCCTCTACTCTCTTGTGATGAATTGAGTTTCCCCTTTGAAGTTATCTTATCGGATTGAGTCTTTATGAGAACACTTGATGTATGTCTTGCCGTGATCATCTGTGGTGACAATGGGATATCATGTGCCACTTGATGTATGTTTTGGTGATCAACTTGCGGGTTCCACCCATGAACCTATGCATAGGGGTTGGCACACATGCTTGACTCTCCCGTAGTAGCTTTGGGGCACTCTTTGAAGTACTTTTATGTTGGTTGAATGAATCTGAGATTGTGTGATGCATATCATATAATCATGCCCAGGGATACTTGAGGTGACAAGGGAGTATCTAGGTGACATTAGGGTTTTGGGTGATTTTTGTCTTAAGGTGTTATTCTAGTATGATTTCTATGATGGATTGAGCGGAAAGAATAGCTTTATGTTATTTTACTATGAACTCTTGAATAGATAGAATAGAAAGGATAACTTTGAGGTGGTTTCGTACCCTACCATAATCTCTACGTTTGTTCTCCGCTATTAGTGTCTTTGGAGTGACTCTTTGTTGCATGTTGAGGGATTGTTATATGATTTGTCTATGTTATTATTGTTGAGAGAACTTGCACTAGTGAAAGTATGAACCCTAGGCCTTGTTTCCTATCATTGCAATACTGTTTACACTCACTTTTACCACTTGTTACCTTGCTGTTTTTATTATTTCAGATTACAAAAACCTATATCTACTATCTATTTTGCACTTGTATCTTCATCTCTTCGCCGAACTAGTGCACCTATACAATTTACCATTGTATTGGGTGTGTTGGGAACACAAGAGGCTCTTTGTTATTTGGTTGCAGGCTTGCTTGAGAGAGACCATCTTCATCCTACGCCTCCTACGGATTGATAAACCTTAGGTCATCCACTTGTGGGAAATTTGCTACTGTCCTACAAACCTGTGCACTTGCAGGCCCAACGACATCGACAAGAAGAAGGTTGTGTAGTAGACATCAAGCTCTTTTCTGGCGCCGTTGCCGGGAAGGTTAGCGCTTGAAGGTATATCTTTAGATCTTGCAATCAAATCTTTTTTTCTTGTTTTATCACTATTCTAGTTTATAAAAGGAAACTACAAAAAAATGGAGTTGAGTTTGTCTCATACGCTTCACCTTTTTAATATCTTTCATGAGTATGATGGAAAAGAAAATTGTGCTCAAGTGCTAGAAGAAGAAATCTATAGAATGTTTGGAACTAAATATTTGAATGATGAGCATGATTGCAATGTTGTTAGTATGAATTCCTTGAATATCCATGATGCTAATGATATGCAAAGCCACAAGCTTGGGGAAGCTATGTTTGATGAATATGATATATTTTGTCCCCCAAGCTTTGATGAGAAAATTTACTATGATGAAAGCATGCCTCCTATCTATGATGATTATTATGATGATACGTATGCTATAAAGAAGAAGTTTGCTTATGTGGAGAGTAGTAAATTTTATATGCTTGTAGATCATGAAAAGAATGCTTTAGGTGCTGGTTATATTGTTGAATTCATTCATGATGCTACTGAAAATTATTATGAGTGAGGAACATATGCTTGTAGGAATTGCAATAATGTCAAGTTTCCTCCCTATGTGCTTAAATTCTTGAAGTTATGCTTGTTGTGCCATCCTATGCTAGTTGATTATTGTTCCCATAAGTTGTTTGCTCACAAAATCCCTATGCATAGGAAGTGGGTTAGGCTTAAATGTGCTAGTCATATTCTTCATGATGCTCCCGTTATGTTTCAATTCTTATCTTTTATGTGAGCATCATTGCCATCATCATGCCTAGCTAGAAAGGCATTAAAGAAAAGCGCTTGTTGGGAGACAACCCAATATTTATCCTTACTGTTTTTGTGTGTCCACACGATTATGCTACTGTAGTAATCATATTTTATAGCTTTTGTTTCAATAAAGTGCCAAGTAGAACCTTTGGGGAGACTTGGGTGAAGTTTATATGATCTTGCTGTGAAAAACAGAAACTTTAGCGCTCACGAGAATAGCTGCCATTTTTTACTGGAGAGTGATTTTAGGTTGATTATTTTTGCAGATGATTAATAGACAAATTTCTCAGGTACAGAAATTTATTTCATAATTTTTGGGGTTCCATAAGTATATGTTTTATACAGATTACTACAGACTGTTCTGTTTTTGACAGATTCTGTTTTCTATGTGTTGTTTGCTTATTTTGATGCATCTATGGCTAGTATTAAGTGGTATGAACCATAGAGAAGTTAGAATACAGTAGATATTACACCAATATGAATTTAGAATGAGTTAATTACAGTACCTAAGTTGTGGTTTTATTTTCTTATACTAAAGGAGCTTACGAGTTTTGTGTTGAGTTTTGTGTGGTTCAAGTTTTCAAGTTTTGGGTAAAGATTCGATGGACTATGGAATAAGGAGTGGCAAGAGACTAAGCTTGGGGATGCCCGAGGCACCCCAAGGTAATATTCAAGTACAACCAAGAGCCTAAGCTTGGGGATGCCCCGGAAGGCATCCCCTCTTTCGTCTACTTCCATCGGTAATTTACTTGGAGCTATATTGTTATTCACTACATGATAAGTGTTTTGCTTGGAGCGTCTTGTATTATTTGTGTCTTTGCTTGTTAGTTTTCCACAATCATCCTTGCTGTACACAACTTTTTGAGAGAGCCATACCTGAATTAGAATTTGCTAGAATACTCTATGTGCTTCACTTATATCTTTTGAGCTTGATAGTTTTGCTCATAGTGCTTCACCTATATCTTTTGAGCGTAATAATTTTTGCTCTAGTGCTTCACTTAGATCTTCTAGAGCACGGTGGTGGATTTGTTTTAAATAAACTATTGATCTCTCATGCTTCACTTAGATTATTTTGAGAGTCATTAATAGCATGGTAATTTGCTTAATGTTAATATACCTGGTATTCAAGATATGTGAAACTTTCTTTTGAGTGCGTTGAATACTAAGATAAGTTTGATGCTTGATAATTGTTTTGAGATATGGAGGTGATAATATCAAAGCAATGCTAGTTGGGGTGATTATGAATTTAAAGAATGCTTGTGTTGAAGTTTGTGATTCCCGTAGCATGCACGTATGGTGAACCGCTTTGTGATGAAGTCGGAGCACAATTTTATTTATTGATTTTCTTCCTTATGAGTGGCAGTCGGGGACGAGCAATGATCTTTTCCTACCAATCTATCCCCCTAGGAGTATGCGTTTTATGCTTTGGTTTTTGATGACTTCTAAATTTTTGCAATAAGTGCATGAGTTCTTTTGATTAATGTTGATTCCATGGATTATACGCACTCTCACCCTTCCGCCATGGCTAGCCTCTCTAAAACCGCGCACTTTTTGCCGGTATCATACACCCACCATATACCTTCCTCAAAACAGCCACCATAACTACCTATCATGGCATTTCCATAGCCATTCCGAGATATATTGCCATGCAACTCTCCACCGTTCCATTCATATGACACACATTACTTTTGTCATATTGCTTTTTGCATGAACATGTAGTTGACATTGTATTTGTGGCAAAGCCACCATTCATAATTCTTTCATACATGTCACTCTTGATTCATTGCATATCCCGGTACACCGCCGGAGGCATTCATATAGAGTCATATTTTGTTCTAAGTATCGAGTCGTAATTGTTGAGTTGTAAGAAAAATAAAAGTGTGATGATCATCATTATTAGAGCATTGTACCAGTGAGTAAAGGATGATGGAGACTATGATTCCCCCATAAGTCGGGATGAGACTCCGGACGAAAAAAAGAGTGGCCAAAAAAGGCCAAATAAAAAAATAAAAAAAATAAATGAGAGAAAAAGAGAGAAGGGACAATGCTACTATCCTTTTACCACACTTGTGCTTCAAAGTAGCACCATGATCTTCATGATAGAGAGTCTCATATGTTGTCACTTTCATATACTAGTGGGAATTTTTCATTATAGAACTTGGCTTGTATATTCCAATGAGTGGCTTCCTCAAAAGTGCCCTAGGTCTTGATGAGCAAGCAAGTTGGATGCACACCCACTTAGTTTCTTTTGTTGAGCTTTCATATACTTATAGCTCTAGTGCATCTGTTGCATGGCAATCCCTACTCACTCACATTGATATCTATTGATGGGCATCTCCATAGCCCGTTAATACGCCTAGTTGATGTGAGATTATCTTCTCCTTTTTGTCTTCTCCACAACCACCATTCTATTCCACCTATAGTGCTATGTCCATGGCTCACGCTCATGTATTGCGTGAAAGTTGAAAAAGTTTAAGATTACTAAAGTATGAAATAATTGCTTGGCTCATCATCGGGGTTGTGCATGATTAAATACTTTGTGTGATGAAGATAGAGCATAGCCAAAATATATGATTTTGTAGGGATAACTTTCTTTAACCATGCTATTTTGAGAAGACATGATTGCTCTGATTAGTATGCTTGAAATATTATTACTTTTATGTGAATATGAACTTTTGTCTTGAATCTTTTGGATCTGAATATTCATAGCACAATTAAGAATATTTACATTGAAATTACGCCAAAGTATCACTCCGCATCAAAAATTCTTTTTTATCATTTACCTACTCGAGGACGAGCAGGAATTAAGCTTGGGGATGCTTGATACGTCTCCAACGTATCTATAATTTTTGATTGCTCCATGCTACTTTATCTACTGTTTTTGGCAATATTGGGCTTTATTATCCACTTTTATATTATTTTTGGGACTAACCTACTAACCGGAGGCCCAGCCCAGATTTGTTGTTTTATGCCTATTTCAGTGTTTCGAGGAAAAGGAATATCAGACGGAGTCAAAACGGAACGAAATCAACTGGAGAAGTTATTTTTGGAAGGAAAGAAACCCAGAGAACTTGGAATGCACGTCAGGGGAGATACGGGCTGCCCACGAGGGTGGGGGCGCCCCCCTGGGCGCGCCCCCTGCCTTTTGGGACCCCCGTAGCTCCACCGACGTACTTCCTGCACCCATATATACCTACATACCCAAAAACTTCCAGAACAGAACCTAGATCGGGAGTTCCGCCGCCGCAAGCCTCTGTAGCCACCGAAAACCAATCGGGACCCTGTTCCGGCACCCTGCCGGAGGGGGATCCCATCACCGGAGGCCATCTTCATCATCCCGGCGCTATCCATGACGAGGAGGGAGTAGTTCACCCTCGGGGCTGAGGGTATGTACCAGTAGCTATGTGTTTGATCTCTCTCTCTCTCGTGTTCTCTCTCGTGTTCCTCTATGGCACGATCTTGATGTATCCCGAGCTTTGCTATTGTAGTTGGATCTTATGATGTTTCTCCCCCTCTACTCTCTTGTGATGAATTGAGTTTCCCCTTTGAAGTTATCTTATCGGATTGAGTCTTTATGAGAACACTTGATGTATGTCTTGCCGTGATCATCTTGGTGACAATGGGATATCATGTGCCACTTGATTTTTGTTTTGGTGATCAACTTGCGGGTTCCACCCATGAACCTATGCATAGGGGTTGGCACACGTTCTTGACTCTCCGGTAGTAGCTTTGGGGCACTCTTTGAAGTACTTTTATGTTGGTTGAATGAATCTGAGATTGTGTGATGCATATCGTATAATCATGCCCACGGATACTTGAGGTGACAATGGAGTATCTAGGTGACATTAGGGTTTTGGTTGATTTGTGTCTTAAGGTGTTATTCTAGTATGAACTCTATGATGGATTGAGCGGAAAGAATAGCTTTATGTTATTTTACTACGAACTCTTGAATAGATAGAACAGAAAGGATAACTTTGAGGTGGTTTCGTACCCTACCATAATCTCTACGTTTGTTCTCCACTATTAGTGTCTTTGGAGTGACTCTTTGTTGCATGTTGAGGGTTTGTTATATGATCCGTCTATGTTATTATTGTTGAGAGAACTTGCACTAGTGAAAGTATGAACCATGGGCCTTGTTTCCTATCATTGCAATACCGTTTACGCTCACTTTTACCACTTGTTACCTTGCTATTTTTATTATTTCAGATTACAAAAACCTATATCTACTATCTATTTTGCACTTGTATCTTCATCTCTTCGCCGAACTAGTGCACCTATACAATTTACCATTGTATTGGGTGTGTTGGGGACACAAGAGACTCTTTGTTATTTGGTTGCAGGGTTGCTTGAGAGAGACCATCTTCATCCTACGCCTCCTACGGATTGATAAACATTACGTCATCCACTTGAGGGAAATTTGCTACTGTCCTACAAACCTGTGCACTTGTAGGCCCAACAACGTCTACAAGAAGAAGGTTGTGTAGTAGACATCACCATCCTATGATGTCTGAGTAGATTTTTGTTGTCCTATCGGTGATTGATGAATTACTATGATTGGTTTGAGTTGCATGTTTTATTATTGGTGCTGTCCTATGGTGCTCTCCGTGTCACGCAAGCCTGAGGGATTCCCGCTGTAGGGTTTGCAATATGTTTATGATTTGCTTATGGTGGGTGGCGTGAGTGACAGAAGCATAGACCCGAGTAAGTAGGTTGTTTATGTATGGGATAAAAGGGGACTTGATGCTTTAATGCTATGGTTGGGTTTTACCTTACTGAATCTTTAGTAGTTGTGGATGCTTGCTAGAGTTCCAATCATAAGTGCATATGATCCAAGTAGAGAAAGTATGTTAGCTTATGCCTCTCCCTCAAATAGAATTGCAATAGTGATTACCGGTCTAGTAACATAGTCAATTGCTTAGGGACAATTTCACAACTCCTACCACCACTTTTCCACACTCGCTATATTTACTTTATTGCTTCTAAACAGCCCCTAGTTTATGTTTACATGCTCTTTATTGTCTTGCAAACCTAGCCTTTCACACCTACAAAGTACTTCTAGTTTCATACTTGTTCTAGGTAAAGCGAACGTCAAGCGTGCGTAGAGTCGTATAAGTGGCCGATAGGACTTGAGAGAGTATTTGTTCTACCTTTAGCTCCTCGTTGGGTTCGACACTCTTACTTATCGAAAGAGGCTACAACTATCCCCTATACTTGTGGGTTATCAGCTATGCGCGCTAATTATACCTGGGGGCTTCTTATACAGAAGCTTAATATAACTATTTTCTGGGCTTCAGGCCCACTGCATATGTGTAACTTTTCCATATGTACCTTTTCTTCGCCATTATATGCATTGATATGACTTAAGTTTTGGCCAAGCTGGGTTGCCTGGCTCCTATGTTTATGCCCAACATTCCCGTTAGTTCAGCTAGGGCATAAGGGGAGCACCTTTGCGATTGTTACTGTCGGGTAAGCCGGATGTGTACCTCAGACTGGGTGAAGCCAAAAGCTAGCGTTCTTAAGGGAATATTCGGTCGGTGAACAAAAGATGTTCTTACCTATTACAATATAAATCCCTAGATGTTTTGTATCCTTCGTCTCTGTTCGCAGTTCGGACATGCACATTAATGCATGCGTACCCAGGGAAAGGAACCCTTAACGGAACTATTCTCTCTGGAAGATGTTTCTTACTATCCATGTAATATAACATAACTAGTTGGGTACTTGTCTGTTCAAGCACTTATGACCCCTATGCCTAGTTTCCACGCGTACCCCGATTTACATAACTGAGCGGGTATTCGGATACACTTCGGACTGTGGGTCCGGAGGCTGAAGCGAAAAGGTCTGCCATGACAAATGATTTACAATCCGGCTAGGGACAAAATACATCTACTAAAGTACACAGTCACTTAGACTGACTAAATTCTTCTTCTATACCATCCAACATGTTGTCTGGCCTACAATCCTGTTGGG
Organism: Triticum aestivum; assembly: GCF_018294505.1. NCBI lineage: Eukaryota > Viridiplantae > Streptophyta > Magnoliopsida > Poales > Poaceae > Triticum > Triticum aestivum. The sequence goes on from NC_057795.1 coordinate 174,831,303, forward strand.
AATACTTTGCGGCTAATCCTACTTGGTCATATACCAGACTAACGGGAATTTTCTTCCCATCTGACCCTACAGGACCAACCAGGGCCATTTGATTCAGATCCACCTTGGTGTACCGCGTCTTTACCATGGCCCAGGCTTCCCTCGCACCTTGTCGGCAGGCCAATATCTTCCATAATCGGAAGCGCCGCTGCGCTCCCTTGAGCAACTCTACAAGTTCTCCCATGCTTCTTGGTTGGGAGGCAGACGGCCACAAGGCCTGGGCAATACCCTGCATCACCTGCCAAACTCGTTCGTGCAGTTGTGAAAGTTCTTGTAGAAGATCGCATGTGGATCCGGGCATCTCCTCTTCAGGACGGCCTGTCAGCATACCTACAGACATAACTCTGTTAACTCGTTTCTTCGCCGAACTGTACAAAGGTTCGTTTAAGCACTTACTATAAATGCCGCATCGAAGCCTCTTATTCTCCTTCACGGAGTCAGCAAGCTGGGCCCGGACATCTGCTAATTCGACGTCCAGACGGGTATTGGCATCCTAGAGATCGTTTTTCTCTCGCCTAACCCGTGTAAGCATGCGCTCGCCAGCCTCTAGTTGTCGTTGAGCTTGTGGCTCATCCTCTTGTACGGATTCATTCCGGGATTGTCCGCGGAATCTATTGTTAGATTTGTAAGCATGCCGGATACTAACTGGTATACGTACTTACATTCTCTTTGATCGAGACAAGTATTACCAGATGAGACCTTCTTGGTTTTCTCTATTTCGGCAACTGCGGCCCTTAGCTGGGCTTTGTACTCCTCTAGCTCTTGAGATAAATGGGTGTTCTTGTTTGTGAGAACCTATTCATACAATGATCCTTAAATCAGTTGTACCAACTATTTCAAGTCTCAGGGGCTACTGATATACATAATTATCAGATTTTTTCTCACATGTATACCCTTTAAATACTGGCCTGTGGCTCTGGCAAGCCCACCTTGCGCGGCTCGGATATACGCGTCTCTCGAGTTGAAGGCATTGAACGTCTCTTCGAAGAAATTAGCGTCGCGGAGTATGGCCCATCGGGGCCGGTGATTCATGGCGCTCTCCACTTCGGAATCCGTAGCGGAGATTCTATCCGCATCCTCTGTAGGCAGGTAGTTCGGCGTTGTCCCCACGTTAGCCTCCACCCTTGAGGCCTGTTCTGGAATCCGGCTGGTGGAGGCGTGGCCGGCAGGGTCTCCGGACATAGTCCCACGAGCACTCTTCCTACCAGGACACAATGGATGTTGTTACCTTCCAAAGACGATAATCACGGACTAGGTTTTAAATCATACCTTTGCAACGGCGTCTCAGTCCTAACCGCCTTCCTCTTAAGCCTGCCTGGCTTGGGTGCCCTTTGCTGGTGAGCCCCCGCAGGCTCGGCATGGCGCCCCGATAGTCTTCTCTATAAAGTACAATATATGTGCATAGGGTAAGGCATAAAGAGGGATCCTTCTCGGAAGTTAGGACTCTGGTTTTACTTACATTCGATGCAGGGAGTAGTACAGGATAGTCGGCGATGATGGCCACCAAGGCGCTGTCACAGCTTGCCTGGTAAAATGTCCCATCGACAAGCTCCACAGATATGTCCGGATCTTCTTCGAGTCCGGGGTCGAGGGCCCGGTCAGAGTCCTCTGGCTGTGGAGACAAGTTGTGAACCTCCCTCACAACTTTTTGCAGTTCCTGCCATAAATTGGCAAGGTAAATATTTGTGATGAAGAATGCGGGAATGAATGGAGTCGAGTAAAAGATAGCAGCTCACCCAGCTTGGGGGTTGTACATGGAAAAACCATCCCGTGGCTTAATACGGAGGAACTCCTCTTCTTCTCCTTCAAATCGGACAATATTTTCGCCAGAGCGGTGGCGAAGTCCGGAATTTTACGACCGCAGCAGGTGGCGTCGTCTTCTCCATTAAAGTGCCATATGGGTTTCCCCCCATATTGAAGTAGTTGCACCCCCCGCATTATACATATTGACATAACCTCGATTATTGTCAGTCCTGATTTGGCCAGCGTTTTTATCCTGCTCATCAGGTAAAGGACCTCTCTGTTATCTTCCTCCTGGGGGCTCCGGGGGCGCCAGCTATGGCGTTTCTTCAGCGGGGCATTAGCAAACTCAGGAAGGCCCATCCGAATTGGGTCTGGAAGGGGGACGTCCTCTACATAAAACCACTCCAAAGGCCAGTCTTCGGATGTCTTCTTTGGAGTACCGGACAAGTATCCGGTCTCAGCGACGCGCCATATTTCGGCTCCGCCCACTTGATATATTGATCCCTCCTGATTACAAGGGACAAGATAGAACAGACTCTTCCATAGCTCGAAATGAGCTTCGCAGCCCAGAAATAGCTCGCAAAAGGCGACATAACCTGCGATGTGCAGTATGGAGGCAGGGGTGAAGTTATGCAGCAGGAGGCCGTAATGCTCCAGGAGCCCGCGGAGGAATGGATGGATTGGAAATCCAAGGCCCCTCGGCAAGTAAGGGACAAGGCATACTCGCTCCCCCTGGATGGGTTGGGGAAACTCTCTGCTTGCTCCCCGCCATTGTAAGTGGCTAGTCTGGCTCGGACAGGGACAAGGTATGTAGGTGCGAGAGACCCCTCGGTCTGCAGCTCTACCAACCGGCCGTGGGATACGGTGCACTTTACCCAATCGCCTGGCTTAGCGCTAGGGGAGCAAGAGGAGGAGCTGCGGTGGCCAGCCATAATGGAATGGTTTTCACGGGCGCGCTCTGATGAATCCTCGCTTGGGGAAGATGGCGTGATTTGGATCTGAGGATCCCCGTCTCTTTAATAGACGATTGACTAACATGGTCAGGGTGGCAAATGTAAAAATGCCCTAACTTCTCGCATTCGCTCGACACGTGGAGACTGCCATTATTAGGGTACAAAAGCCGAGGAGTGCAACATTAATGGGAAGCCGGACATTGCTCGTTACAACAGGTACTCAGGGATTTTGGAGAAGAACCCGCCTTGCAATGCCGAAGACAATCTACGCGCCAGACTCATCGTCATTGAAGCCTGGTTCAGGGGCTACTGAGGGGGTCCTGGATTAGGGGGTCCTCGGACAGCCGGACTATATACTTTGGCCGGACTGTTGGACTATGAAGATACAAGATTCAAGACTTCGTCCCGTGTCCGGGTGGGACTCTCCTTTGCGTGGAAGGCAAGCTTGGCAATTCGAATATGTAGATCTCCTTCTCTGTAACCCACTCTGTATAACCCTAGCCCCCTCCGGTGTATATATAAACCAGAGGGTTTAGTCCGTAGGACAAGAACAATCATAAGCATAGGCTAGCTTCTAGGGTTTAGCCTCTACGATCTCGTGGTAGATCAACTCTTGTAATACTCATATCATCAAGATCAATCAAGCAGGAAGTAGGGTATTACCTCCATCGAGAGGGCCCGGACCTGGGTAAACATCGTGTCCCCCGCCTCCTATTACCATTAGCCTTAGACGCACAGTTCGGGACCCCCTACCCGAGATCTGCCGGTTTTTACACCGACACCCGCCATGGAGACCGAGCGGCGAGGGTGGAGCACGGTTGATGAAGAGGCCGACCTTCTACACGCCCCTACCTAGTGCGCCAAATGTTGGATTCTGGGCTCCTTGGACCCATGAAGGTTCGAACTCAGGGGCGTGTGCGAAGAACTCAACCTCTCAAGCCCATCGATCCGCTACTCTCACCACCTAGCTCGATGAACATGAAGGAAAAGGACACGGTAGTTTACCCAGGTTCGGGCCACCTTGCGGTGTAAAACCCTACTCCTGCTTTGTGGTGGATTAGCCTCGCGAGGGGCTGTGGATGAACTAGTACAAGGGGAAGAACAGCCTCAGGAGGCTTGTTCTTGTGATGAGCTCTGAGGGTTCGGTCTCCCAAGGGCTCGATGATTCGACCCCTTCTACGGTGATGGCTGGGCAATATTTATAGTGGCATTCATCTTCTTACCCCAAAACTTAGGCGGGAAGGGATCCCACGACGACCAATTTTGAAAGGGGACAAATAGTACACTTGATCCTCACGAAAGGTGGTCTTCGCCTGCAAAGCTTCTGATGATGACATCATGATGGGCTCGACGATGACATCCATCTTTCCGTTCTGACGATCCTGGTCTCGTTGCACGCAAATGACAACCTTTGACTAATTTCTCGAGACTCTACACCTGCGCTTGCCTCCCTTGCACCAAAGAGGAAACATGACGCTCTGCACCCGCCGGCGCATGCCTGGCTTTGGTCGTCATGGCTGATGTCACCTCCGCCTCATGAGGTGAGGGCTTGAATAGAAATCTCCGCTCCTCAGGAGGCCGCCTGAGAAGGCCGCTCCTTCAGGAGGTCTTGATGTCGTCCGTGTCACGAGGCTTGGCCCCCGCGAGGGTCTTGCCTTGTCGTCGTTGAAGATGAGCCGTACCAGGCCGTCGACGGAGCCAAGCCGTGGGCTGCAAGCAGGCAAGTCTGGGTACCCTGGTTCCCAAAACGCCGATAGTTGATGACAGTAGCATAAGACCCGCCACAAAAAAGAAGGAAATCTTTGCCATCTTCTCATGCACTATGACACCCCCCGATTCAATCGTACACTAATCATGCACGCAAACATGTACGATCAAGATCAGGGACTCATGGGAAGATATCACAACACAACTCTAAAAACATAAATAAGTCATACAAGCATCGTAATACAAGCCAGGGGCCTCGAGGGCTCGAATACAAGTGCTTGATCATAGACGAGTCGGCGGAAGCAACAATATCTGAGTACAGACATAAGTTAAACAAGTTTGCCTTAAGAAGGCTAGCACAAACTGGGATACAGATCGAAAGAGGCGCAAGCCTCCTGCCTGGGATCCTCCTAACTACTCCTGGTCGTCGTCAGCGGGCTGCACGTAGTAGTAGGCACCTCCGGTGTAGTAGGAGTCGTCGTCGACGGTGGCGTCTGGCTCCTGGACTCCAGCATCTGGTTGCGACAACTAGAAAGAAAGGAAAGGGGAAAAGGGGGGAGAAAGCAACCGTGAGTACTCATCCAAAGTACTCGCCAGCAAGGAGCTACACTACATATGCATGGGTATATGTGTAAAGGGCCATATCAGTGGACTGAACTGCAGAATGCCAGAATGAGAGGGGGATAACTAATCCTATCGAAGACTACGCTTTTGGCAGCTGTGGGGACCGATTCTCCAGGTACTAATTCCCAGAAAATGGCCGTTGTGCTCACCAGCCCCAGGATAACTGTTAGCTGATGAGGCACCAACTTGATACAGAAATTCCATGAAAATACAAAATATGTAGTACAAGACCATTCTGGTCTGTGAGTACAACAAATGGTTTCTAGTGGTTGATGGCAGAAGCGGGCTGTAAATCATCAGTGTCTATGGGACTCCATTTCCCACAGGAACAGCTGACCAGGCTAACTCCTATCTTCGCGAGGCTGCTATCACCGTTGCTTAGGTTCCGGGGCTGTCAACACGGTCGCTCCTTTCCGCGCAAGAAATCTGGCCAAGACAATAGCCAGGGACAAGTCAGTGAGTACTTTGAATGTACTCGCAAACATTATGAACACAGGAATAATATAATAATGATGTGCTAAAAATTATGCTCATGATGTCAGTCACAAAAGGTAAATAAATCTTTGATGCATGTAAGCAGGTTATTTATGGAAATGCAATAACATATTAATAATAAAAGGCACCGATCGGGCGTCTGAAGCGACGCCACATAAAGGGCTTTAAAAGAAATGCCACCGTCGGGCGTCTGAGCGACACCACATACAGGGCTTTAAAAGAAATGCCACAGTCGGGCGTCTGAGCGACACCACATACAGGGCTTTAAAAGAAATGCCACAGTCGGGCGTCTGAGC
>NC_057795.1:174837284-174843872 GCF_018294505.1 Triticum aestivum
ATGCCACAGTCAGGCGTCTGAGCGACACCACATAAAGGGCTTTAAAAGAAATGCCATAGTCGGGCGTCTGAGCGACACCACATAAAGGGCTTTAAAAGAAATGCCACAGTCGGGCGTCTGAGCGACACCACATAAAGGGCTTTAAAAGAAATGCCACAGTCGGGCGTCTGAGCGACACCACATAAAGGGCTTTAAAAGAAACAATCACAGTGAATATACCGGAGGTAAACCATCCCAGGGGTATTTGATAATACCAAAAATAGCACGGGTTAGTCCACAACAAAATAATAATCATCATTATCACATGTCACAAGTTGTAATATCAGTTCTGATTTAACAGTTTCACCTCCGAAGACCGAAACTAAGACTGACACTTGACCCATCCTAGACTGTAATCCTTAACCATGGACACGGCTATTCGAATAGGTTTAATCTCTGCAGAGGGTGTACTCTTTACCCACGAGTAACGGATTTCATTAGTCCATCGGGACTAATTCCGTCTACGGTCTTTTTGTCGAAAACACACCTAAGTTGCACACACCAGCTTAACTCACACGTGTCTGGAATCACCCACGACACCTGTCAAGCAAACTCTAAGTGGGGAGGCTACAACCTCGCGTAGCATGGGATCAAATTTATATTGCACGCTCTAAGGGGTGGCCTCCCCTCTCGGTCTCAACCGGAAACACCCATGCCCCCGGACCAGGTGGCCTGCCTACCAGCTACAACCGGTATCTTCCACCATGGCCTCTCTGTACGGTGTGTGCTAGAAAGAGGTTGACAACTTACTGAACCGTACTCTACTTGCTGTAGAGACGAGTGGTAGTACGAAACGAGTATGGGGGTTACTGGAACAAGACTCGATCTACGGTCGACTCAGGAGGTTTATAATCTTCCCTGCATGATTAGCATAACGAATATATTTCAACCAACAGAGTCACCGCTCATATTACCTTACCATGCCATACCAGACATAACCGTCCCGACGGAGACCGGCGACAAACTCATGCCTACCCAAGGCCGAGGTTTTCCCGGGCTCCTGCCGGTATGCATGCAAAGTACATGAGGGTGATCATCATCACAAGTGTGTTCATTTCCAACAACATGGAAATCACTAACATGCACCCATGCATATGATCATATCACATGAAATAACAAGTTTCTCCAAAGTGAGGTGATGTTATAAACGTGTCATCAAACACACAAAAATATTTATCCCGGGGTTCAAAATGCTTGCCTTCAATGTGTGGAAAGGCAGGGTGCACTTCAAAACTTTTTGAAAGTTTTCTTCTATCTCTCCAAGGTCCTATTTTAAACAGCTTTGAATTAACACACAAATTAAAAAACAGCACAAAAAGTTGTTTGTAAATTTTTCAAATAAATCTTAAAATAAACTAGGTTAAATTTGAGAGAGGTAGGAAAAAGAATCAATTCATTTGGAGTTATATTTTAAAAGATATAGCCAGTCAAACATTTGGTCAAAATCTGTTTTTAAAATAAAATAGAAAAGAAAACGTTTTTAAAAGAAAGACACGTCGAAGGCGTATTCGGAAAAGGCGCTTCCACTTACTTCTGCGTGGACAGGCACTGGGTCACTGACGGTGGGCCCGCCTGGCCCATTGGGCAGGTTTGACCAGCCACGCGCGCGCCGTTCCCCTCTGACCGAACAGAGGCGGAGCTCCGGCGAGGTTTTTGCCGGCGAACGGGGGCGTCTCTTGGTGATCTAAGGATATGGGTGTGCTCAGGGGGTCGAGACGAGTCTGTGGGTACCCGCCATGGTCGCTGACGTGGACGGAGTTGCCGGCGACGAGCTTCGCGGCGGAGCAGGCGTTCAGGTGGATAGTGGGTTTGGAGCTACGGTGGTCTCCGACCAAAATTGAACGCGGGGTTGCACTCATGAGAGGGAGGGGGAGTTCTTGGTGGAGAGAATGGAGAGGGAGGGGCACTGGTGGTGACGGAATCGGCCGGAGCGAGGCGGCGACCGAACCGACCGGACTGGGGGAAGAAGGCCTTCCCCTCCTCGACTGCTGGTCGTGGTAGCTCTAGGGGGATCAGAAGAGGTTGCCCGAGAACTTGATTGGTCTCCGGGACCCTTATATACGTGGTGGTGGTCGGTTCCGCGGTGGCCAGCGATAAGGATGACGGCGAACCGTCTTTCTATAGCAATGGCGACGTGGCGGCGACGCGCGCTAGAGGACGTAGCTGCGGCTGAGCTGGAGATGCTTAAGGGGGCAGCTAGCGAGCGGAGGAGGTTTGGGCGGCGCCGTCCATGGATGCGGCCGCAAGCGTGCCGCCAAGAAGCTTGCTGCGGCGCCGCTGTAGCGAGCCAGGGACGGTTGGGGCTCTTGGCGTGACGCGACAAGGGGGAAATATCAGGACGAGCTCGGGGAAGTTTATCCAGGGCCGCGCTTGCTCGGGCGCGGGCACGTGCAAAACGCGTGCTCTGCTCGCACTCCGGGCGTGCACGGCGTCTGCTCGACGAAATGCCAGGATGGCCAAAACTACTAGAGATCAAATGCAAATCCACAGGTCTGGGTTAGGGACCATTAGCAGGCTACTAGACAACTTGGTTTGGACAGATGGGAAAGTTCACAACCCAAACTTACCATCATGCCAAAATTGTTCATGCCCACAAGGTGTTTGACAAAATGCCAGAGGCACTTAGGCATTTCTTGGAGTGACCAAAACTTCCAGAGTGGGGTCTCTTTAGGTGAAAGAGAGGGTGGTGAGGTTAGTTTGTGAAAAGCACAAACTTGCTAGTGCAAGTTTTGCAGAACTTCAAATCTGGACAGGATGTGAATGGCATTATTTCATGAACCAAAAATATGCCAATGGTTGCATGCTCCTGGACTTAGGGGTTTAGCATGGAGGACTACAAGTAGGAGAAAGAGTCAAGGGCCAAAGAGCAAGCAATAATATGGTTGTTGTACAAACCATCATGATGGACCAGAATGAAGATGAGGTTGGTTCACTCAAAAATTTCAAAGAACATCCCTGGATTTTTGCATATAATGGAATCATATGTTCCTACTGACATCCCATAATTTTTGTGGAAGCTAGAAACAAATATTTAAAAGGGTTGCAGTGCAAAATTGTCCACTGGACCAGAGAAGAAAAACATGTGTAATACTCAAAATATGCAATGAAATGAATATATTAATGCACAAAGTGATTTAGAGGCATCACAGGACATCTCCAAATTTTGGTGGAATTTTTAGTTAAATTTATCAAATGGTTGTAGTTCAAAAAGAGCTCCAAAACTTAAAACAAGTCATTTTAATGAATATAGCTCAGGGTGAAATAATTTAATAAATAAATCTACTGATTAAGAAATTGTTTTAATGAGATGGCATAGAAGTTCAATATGTTTGGAAGGATGCACTTGGGAAAAATAAATCCTTAATATAAAAAGAAAGGTTCTGAAATCAACAGAAATATTCTTGCAGGCAAAAAGTTTTAACTCTTGGCAAAATTTTAATAATTAAAACCTGGTTAAAATTTTTGGGGTGTTACAATTACTACCCCCCTTAAGAAAAAATCTCGTCCTCGAGATTTGCTAAGAGATGTTGTGAAAAACAATTACTCCAAATGTGTTCGAGCGGTTGTGAGTCTGCTACCGTGGTGCTGCATGAATAAAAATAATCCATGTAGTGAGGGGATAAACGATGCAGCAACTCAGGGAAAAGAAATCTTAGTCTAGGATTTTTCGCGGTTACACAAGTTAATCACGATGAAAACTACTCATACTAGTAGAAATGAAATACACGACTCATCGCACAAATTCGAGGTACCATGCACAAGTTACAATGTAATAGTAAATGCTGAAATAACAAACATAGCAGTGACGTCTAAAATGAAAACGGTAATTGGACGGGGTCCCGATAAAATGTCTCTGGCAATGGAATACACTCCTCTTCTATCGGAGGAAGTGGATTGACCAGCCGATGTATGCGTCTCTCCGGGTCGGGCCTCAGTGGTCTGCCGATTGCAATCTGAGGATTCAGATCAGTGAGATTCTGGAGATAATCCATCACTCGCTGGTTCAAATGCTCTTGAGCGATGATGTACTGGATAAGGTTGGCTAGTACTGGGTCTCTCTCAATCCATCCACCGGGAAAAAAATGTTACTCCTCCGGGTGCTGCACGGCTCGGAAAGTAATAATATCCTTGTTCGCGGGCATAGGGTACTGCAGATCGAAGGCGAGCAATCGCTTCTTTCGCAACAGCTTCTATGGCCAGGTGTGGGGTCGGCATAGATTTCCCCATGAAGGAAACTTCCGTTGGATCGTGATTGGAGTCTACGGGAGGGATGTGTGCTGCTGCCCAATATTCCGAGGTGGAATGGGTGATTTGAACAGCTCGTACTGGGGTGGATATGTAGAACCCATAGTACTGCGGGTAAAGTCCCACAATATTTTGACGAAGCTATCTGGGGTTGCATCTGGGGTTCTCAGATGAATGTTGGGGCTCGGCATGACGGGAAAAAGGTTGTGAGGGTGGTGCACAACGTGTGGGGTGCTGGGTAAGATCACCAGGTGGCCTTTATATAGCAAAGGAGCTGGGTCATTTCACCGTGGTGAAAGGTAATAAATTTACCAGCTTAGCTCAAAGGTCGGGTCAGTGTTAGAGATACACATATCTCATAAAGAGACGTGTTACTGTGGTTGTCGTCGGGGTAGGTTTTGGTAGTTGTGCCCGGAAAATATGCAACTATGCGCTGACAAAATACGCAAGTCTACTATTAAAACAGAGGCACAACGACAGGCTGCATTTATATACAAGGTCGCACGATTACAAAGCGAGGATACACTGAAACTCGGTACTACTCATACGACTTAGTCTACCTCGTTTACGTCTAAACGGGTGTGCCTGGTGGATGATGAGGCTTCTCCACGTGTCTCACTGCCGGGATTAGTCGGAGATGGCGGATGAACTACAGGGTCGGGGTAGCGATGATGACCGTCGCGAGGATTGTTGGCCACAATCCCGTTGGAGTGTGTTCCCAAAAGGCGTCGAAGCACTTCTGGGGTCATCACAGTATCTTGGATGATGGCTGGGGCTGACCTCAGGGTTTCGATCGGGTGTCCGAACAGCACGACTGGGTTGTCGGCGTCGGGCTCGTCTTCTCTTCTAGCTGGAGGTCGACGAACCAGCTCTCCTCGAGCTGCGATCAGATCAATGGTGATCTGGTCGAACAATGCCTCTAGTGCACTTACATAGCGAACTAGGTGCAACAATGCGGGATCTGTCTCGTGATCTCCGTTGGCAACTTGGGGTGGTCTACCATACCCTTTACGCCTGGGGTAGTAGTAGAACGAGCGACAGTTAACTCTGGGCGACAACTGCCGAAGTTGAACTATAGCCTCTCGAGCAGCTAGCTGGACGGCTTGTGGCTCAAAGGAAGTTGTTCTTCCGGTGAACCTGTAGGGGCGTTCTGGAGATAGACCCCTACCGTAGATGTGCACAGTGGCCCAGAATTGACGGCTCTCACCGCTCATGGACCCTTGGTACACAACATATTCTAGAGGTTCTTCTAATGCATAAGCACGACGGGTGAGGTTTGCGAGTATGGTCACAAAACCTCCAAGGTTGGTTGTTGTGGTCTCGTTGTGCACGACGGGGCCTGGCATTATGGCTCGGTTTGGGGTAGAGGCTGTGCTGGGTTGGGGCTAGCGTGCCCTTTTTATAGAAAAAGGGGACGGAGTCTTCCTTCGCACGCTTGTGAAGGAGACATCTTGGGCGCTGGTTACTGGCGCGTGATCGACAGGCTAGGTTGATAGGTTGGGCACCGACTGCCAAAAGTGTCGGGGTCACTGTGTGGCTGTCTTGCACGAGAATCTTGGCTGGGGTTTGGTTAAGGTCTGGTGGGTTGGTTTGCCTAAGTTTTTCGACCTGGCTAAGATAGGATTAGCCAATGGTCAGCCTGGCTCTGATACCAAGTCTGTGGGGACCGATTCTCCAGGTACTAATTCCCAGAAAATGGCCGTTGTGCTCACCAGCCCCAGGATAACTGTTAGCTGATGAGGCACCAACTTGATACAGAAATTCCAAGCAAATACAAAATATGTAGTACAAGACCATTCTGGTCTGTGAGTACAACAAATGGTTTCTAGTGGTTGATGGCGGAAGCGGGCGGTAAATCATCAGTGTCTATGGGACTCCATTTCCCACAGGAACAGCTGACCAGGTTAACACCTATCTTCGCGAGGCTGCTATCACCGTTGCTTAGGTTCCGGGGCTGTCAACACGGTCGCTCCTTTCCGCGCAAGAAATCTGGCCAAGACAATAGCCAGGGACAAGCCAGTGAGTACTTTGAATGTACTCGCAAACATTATGAACATAGGAATAATATAATAATGATGTGCTAAAATTATGCTCATGACATCAGTCACAAAAGGTAAATAAATCTTTGATGCATGTAAGCAGGTTATTTATGGAAATGCAATAACATATTAATAATAAAAGGCACCGATCGGGTGTCTGAAGCGACGCCACATAAAGGGCTTTAAAAGAAATGCCACCGTCGGGCGTCTGAGCGACACCACATACAGGGCTTTAAAGGAAATGCCACAGTTGGGCGTCTGAGCG
>NC_057795.1:174844110-174866007 GCF_018294505.1 Triticum aestivum
TGCCACAGTCAGGCGTCTGAGCGACACCACATAAAGGGCTTTCAAAGAAATGCCACAGTCGGGCGTCTGAGTGACACCACATAAAGGGCTTTAAAAGAAATGCCACAGTCGGGCGTCTGAGCAAAACCACATAAAGGGCTTTAAAAGAAATGCCATAGTCGGGCGTCTGAGCGACACCACATAAAGGGCTTTAAAAGAAACAATCACAGTGAATATACCAGAGGTAAACCATCCCAGGGGTATTTGATAATACCAAAAATAGCACGGGTTAGTCCACAACAAAATAATAATCATCATTATCACATGTCACAAGTTGTAATATCAGTTCTGATTTAATAGTTTCACCTCCGAAGACCGACACTAAGACCGACACTTGACCCATCCCAGACTGTAATCCTTAACCATGGACACGGCTATTCGAATAGGTTTAATCTTTGCAGAGGGTGTACTCTTTACCCACGAGTAACAGATTTCATTAGTCCATCGGGACTAATTCCGTCTCCGGTCTTTTTGTTGAAAACACACCTAACTTGCACACACCAGCTTAACTCACACGTGTCTGGAATCACCCACGACACCTGTCAAGCAAACTCTAAGTGGGGAGGCTACAACCTCACGTAGCATGGGATCAAATTTATATTGCGTGCTCTAAGGGGTGGCCTCCCCTCTCGGTCTCAACCGGAAACACCCATGCCCCCGGACCAGGTGGCCTGCCTACCAGCTACAATCGGTATCTTCCACCATGGCCTCTCTGTATGGTGTGTGCTAGAAAGAGGTTGACAACTTACTGAACCGTACTCTACTTTCTGTAGAGACGAGTGGTAGTACGAAACGAGTATGGGGGTTACTGGAACAAGACTCGATCTACGGTCGACTCAGGAGGTTTATAATCTTCCCTGCATGATTAGCATAACAAATATATTTCAACCAACAGAGTCACCGCTCATATTACCTTACCATGCCAGCCATACCAGACATAACCGTTCCGACGGAGACCGGCGACAAACTCATGCCTACCCAAGGCCGAGGTTTTCCCGAGCTCCTACCGGTATGCATGCAAAGTACATGAGGGTGATCATCATCACAAGTGTGTTCATTTCCAACAACATGGAAATATCTAACATGCACCCATGCATATGATCATATCACATGAAATAACAAGTTTCTCCAAAGTGAGGTGATGTTATAAACATGTCATCAAACACACAAAAATATTTATGCCGGGGTTCAAAATGCTTGCCTTCAATGTTTGGAAAGGCAGGGTGCACTCCAAAACTTTTTGGAAGTTTTCTTCTCTCCCTCCAAGGTCCTATTTTAAAAAAAAATTAAATTAACACACAAATTCAAAAACAGCACAAAAAGTTGTTTGAAATTTTTTTCAAATAAATCTTAAAATAAACTAGGTTAAATTTGAGAGAGATAGGAAAAAGAATCAATTCATTTGGAGTTATATTTTAAAAGATATAGCCAGTCAAACATTTGGTCAAAATCTGTTTTTAAAATAAAACAGAAAAGAAAACGTTTTTAAAAAAAGACACATCAAAGGCGTATTCGGAAAAGGCACTTCCACTTACTTCTGCGTGGACAGGCGCTGGGTCACTGATGGTGGGCCCGCCTGGCCCATTGGGCAGGTTTGACCAGCCACGCGCGCGCCGTTCCCCTCTGACCGAACGGAGGCGGAGCTCCAGCGAGGTTTTTGCCGGCGAACGGGGGCGTCTCTTGGTGATCTGAGGATATGGGTGTGCTCAGGGGGTCGAGACGAGTCTGTGGGTACCCGCCATGGTCGCTGACGTGGACGGAGTTGCCGGCGACGAGCTTCGCGGCGGAGCAGGCGTTCAGGTGGATAGTGGGTTTGGAGCTACGGTGGTCTCTGACCAAAATTGAGCGTGGGGTTGCACTCATGAGAGGGAGGGGGAGTTCTTGGTGGAGAGAATGGAGAGGGAGGGGCACTGGTGGCGACGGAATCGGCCGGAGCGAGGCAGCGACCGAACCGACCGGACTCGGGGAAGAAGGCCTTCCCCTCCTCGACTGCTGGCCGTGGTAGCTCTAGGGGGATCAGAAGAGGTTGCCCGAGAACTCGATTGGTCTCCGGGTCCCTTATATACGCGGTGGTGGTCGGTTCCGCGGTGGCCGACAATAAGGATGACGGCGAACCGTCTTTCTGTAGCAATGGCGACGTGGCGGCGACGCGCGCTAGAGGATGAAGTTGCGGCTGAGATGGAGATGCTTAAGGGGGCAGCTGGCGAGCGGAGGAGGTTTGGGCGGCGCTGTCCATGGATGCGGCCGCAAGCGTGCCGCCAAGAAGCTTGCTGCAGCGTCGCTGTAGCGAGCCAGGGACGGTCGGGGCTCTCGGCGTGACGCGGCAAGGAGGAAAAGATCAGGACGAGCTCGGGGAAGTTTATCCAGGGGCGCGCTTGCTCGGGCGCGGGCACATGCAAAACGCGTGCTCTGCTCGCGCTCCGGGCGTGCACGGCGTCTGCTCGACGAAATGCCAGGATGGCCAAAACTGCTAGAGATCAAATGCAAATCCACAGGTCTGGGTTAGAGACCATTAGCAGGCTACTAGACAACTTGCTTTGGACAGATGGGAAAGTTCACAACCCAAACTTACCATCATGCCAAAACTGTTCATGCCCACAGGGTGTTTGACAAAATGCCAGAGGCACTTAGGCATTTCTTGGAGTGACCAAAACTTCCAGAGTGGGGTCTCTTTAGGTGAAAGAGAGGGTGGTGAGGTTAGTTTATGAAAAGCACAAACTTGCTAGTGCAAGTTTTGCAGAACTTCAAATCTGGACAGGATGTGAATGGCATTATTTCATGAACCAAAAATATGCCAATGGTTGCATGCTCCTGGACTTAGGGGTTTAGCATGGAGGACTACAAGTAGGAGAAAGAGTCAAGGGCCAAAGAGCAAGCAATAATATGGTTGATGTACAAACCATCATGATGGACCAGAATGAAGATGAGGTTGGTTCACTCAAAAATTTCAAAGAACATCCCTGGATTTTTGCATATAATGGAATCATATGTTCCTACTGACATCCCATAATTTTGGTGGAAGCTAGAAACAAATATTTAAAAGGGTTGCAGTGCAAAATTGTCCACTGGACCAGAGAAGAAAAACATGTGTAATACTCAAAATATGCAATGAAATGAATATATTAATGCACAAAGTGATTTAGAGGCATCACAGGACATCTCCAAATTTTGGTGGAATTTTTAGTTGAATTTATCAAATGGTTGTAGTTCAAAAAGAGCTCCAAAACTTAAAACAAGTCATTTTAATGAATATAGCTCAGGATGAAATAATTTAATAAATAAACCTACTGATTAAGAAATTGTTTTAATGAGATGGCATAGAAGTTCAATATGTTTGGAAGGATCCACTTGGGAAAAATAAATCCTTAATATAAAAAGAAAGGTTCTGAAATCAACAGAAATATTCTTGCAGGCAAAAAGTTTTAACTCTTGGCAAAATTTTAATAATTAAAACTGGTTAAAAATTTTGGGGTGTTACAGCAGCCTCCGTCTTGCAGCATGTAGAACAGAGTAGATTGAAGTCCTCCAGGTAGCATCTCCAAGTAGCTTCTCCAGTAGCATCGCATAGCATAATCCTACCCGGCGATCCTCCCCTCGTCGCCCTGTGGAAAAGCGATCACCGGGTTGTCTGTGGAACTTGGAAGGGTGTGTTTTATTAAGTATCCGGTTCTAGTTGTCATAAGGTCAAGGTACAACTCCAAGTCGTCCTGTTACCGAAGATCACGGCTATTCGAATAGATTAACTTCCCTGCAGGGGTGCACCACATAACCCAACACGCTTGATCCCATTTGGCCGGACACACTTTCCTGGGTCATGCCCGGCCTCGGAAGATCAACACGTCGCAGCCCCACCAAGGCACAACAGAGAGGTCAGCACGCCGGTCTAAATCCTATGCACGCAGGGGTCTAGGCCCATCGCCCATTGCACACCTGCATGTTGCGTACGCGGCCGGTGAGCAGACCTGCAACCTCCATTACAAAGGAAGTTGCGTTAACGCAGTCCAACCCGGCGCGCGCCGCTAAGTCGCTGACGTCACGAAGGCTTCGGCTGATACCACGACGCTGAGTGCCCATAACTGTTCTCGTGTAGTTGGTTAGTGCGTATAGGCCAGTAGCCAGACTCAGATCAAATACCAAGATCTCGTTAAGCGTGTTAAGTATCCGCGAACGCCGAACAGGGCCAGGCCCACCTGTCTCCTAGGTGGTCTCAACCTGCCATGTTGCTCCGCCACAAAGTAACAGTCGGGGGCCGTCGGGAACCCAGGCCCACCTCTACCGGGATGGAGCCACCTGTCCTTTCAGCCCCCTCATCAGAATCACTTGCGGGTACTCATCGAGCTGGCCCGACTTTAGTCACCATCTGTATAGTATGTATGTATGTATAGTATATACCCGTGATCACCTCCTGAGTGATCATGGCCCAATAGTATAGCAAGGCAGACTGACAAGAATGTAGGGCCAATGATGATAAACTAGCATCCTATACTAAGTATTTAGGATTGCAGGTATGGTATCAACAGATGTAGCAACAATGTCAGGCTATGCATCAGAATAGGATTAACGGAAAGCAGTAACATGCTACACTACTCTAATGCAAGCAGTATAGAGAAGAATAGGCGATATCTGGTGATCAAGGGGGGGGGGCTTGCCTGGTTGCTCTGGCAAGAAGGAGGGGTCGTCTTCGGTGTAGTCGAACACACGGACATCGGCACCGGTCTCAGAGTCTACCGGAAATAAGTAATGAAGGGGGAACACAATAAATAACAGAGCAATCAAATGTAACACAAAGCAGGACGCGGCAATATGCGGTGCTAGGGGTGACCTAACGTAGTGATAGGTGATATCAGCGAAGGGGGGAAACATCCGGGAAAGTATCCCGGTGTTTCGCGTGTTCGGGCAGAGGTACCAGAGGGGAAAGTTGCGTGTTTGGTATGCTAGGGGTGTGCGGCGGACGAACAGGCTGCGTATCTGGATTCGTCTCGTCGTTCTGAGCATCTTTCATGTTGAAAATATTTTCATCCGAGTTACGGATTAAAAGATATGATTTTCTAAAGATTTAAATCATTTTTTGATTTTAGTTATTTATTTAATTCCAACATTATCCAAAACAGTGAATGATGACACAGGCATGACATCAGAGTGATGTCAGTGGGTCAACTGGTCGGTTGACTAGTCAAACCAGACATGTGGGTCCAGTGGGACCCACATGTCATTGTCAGGGGCACTAACAGGGGGTTTTAGACTAACTAAACAGGTTAATTAGAGGATGGGGCCCAGTAGTCAGTGACTAATTAGGTTTTACTTAATTAGCTTAACTAATTAGTAGTTTATATATTTGTGTTTATTTGTTTTATGGCATGGGGCCCGCATGTCAGTGTCACTGCTACCCAGTCAGCACGTTTACTGGGTCAACCCAGTCAACGGGGCCCCCATGGCCCACTGGCAGTGACCCAGGGGTGGGGCCCACTAAGCCACGTCGGCGTCGGCCGGAGACGCGCCGGAGATGGCTCCAGTGAGCCAAAACGCGGCGGCCAAACGCCGGAGCAGCTCGGGTTTTCGCCCTGGTGCACCATATCGAGCGTGGCCAGGCTATCTGGAACGGCCTCTTCGCGCCGCGTCTGATGGAGGGGAGCTCGGCGACGGGGGTGGCCGGAATGGTCACCGGCGACGAGCACAGCGGGCTGCAGTTCGTGCGCGGACGGGGATCGCGCTTCGGGGTTTTTGAACGAGGCCTGTTTGGGACCGAACTGACGAGCGCGTCGAGGTGCGTCGAACGGTGGAGGAGGCTTGGCCGGAAGCAGCCGGAGACAGCGGTGGCGAGCGGCGGAGCGGACGCCGGAGTTCGGGCGTCCGTGGATCCAACGATAGGGGGCACGGGAAGGCGTGTGCGTGTGTGCGTTGGGTTCCTGGAAGCACCAGGAACACGATGCCGTGCTCACGCGAGCACGACGGAGACCATGGCCATGGTGGTGAGGCGATCCGCGGCGGCGTGCTCACGGCAACGGCGACGGGGCAGCTACGGTGCACGAGGGGGGCTAATGAAGATGGCCGGGAGATGGGGAGCTCACCGTGCGGCACGCAAGATGGCCCTTGGGTGGCTTAGTAGCTGCAGTGGCGTCGCCGGAGATGAAGAAGAGCGGCGGCGGGGTTGGTCGGAGCAGAGGAGGAAGACGGCGGTGTCGGGGGTGTTGCGGTGGTTCCGGTCTCCAACGGGTTGCGCCAGACGAAGGAGCGGATGACGACGACCATTGGCGACACCGTGGGGCGGTGAGGTGGCCTCGGTGGCCGTGGTTAGGCCGGAGCCATGGCGTCGGTGGCGTCCGGATGCGGAGGGGGACGAGGGGGAGAGGCGCGGTGGATCTGGAGGGGCGGAGAAATATCTACGGGGGGAGGGGGATCTGACGAGGCCGAGAGGGGCCGTGGCGGCCTTATCCTCCCCCATCGCCGGCGAGCAGGTCCGGTGGTGACCGCGCCCTGTAGCGGCGCGCGTCCGAGGAACAGGAAGGGGGGGTGCGGTGCGAGGAGCTGGGCTGGCTGGGCCGACCAGGCTGGTTGCGGCCCAGGGAGGCAGGGGTTGTGGCCGGTTTGAGCTGGGCCGCCTAGTCCAGGGGGGCTTCCCCCCTTTTTTGTTTTTTTGTTGTAACTTCTTTCTTTTATTTATTTTCCCTTTTCTGTTTTATTTAGTTTTAGGGCATTTAGGTATTTTGTAAAATTGTGTCCTCTACACCATAAATACCAGTGCATTATTTGGCATCCACCTAACATTTTTGCTTTAATATTGGAAAACTTTTATTGTTTGCTTAATTTTGAATTTGAATTCGAACCAGTTTTGAACTAACACGAGATTAGCAACAGTAATCGAGGTGACGTGGCATCATTAGCAGAGGCTCACTGTAGCTTAAATACCCGGGCATCACAATTCTCCTCCACTACAAGAAATCTCGTCCCGAGATTTAAGAGGGAGAGTAAGGGGGGAGATCTGGTTACAAAACTCTAACGAATCTTCTTGGTTCTAGTTGCTCTTCTCAAAGAGGTCAATCCATTACGTTGATGCCTTCATTTCTCTGCTCCCGGTCATCATGATGAAGTCTTCCTCCTTTCTTTGGAAAATACCGCCGTACTTACAAATAGGTAAGGGGCTACTCTAAAACGATATAATGGTATAAGGGGAACTCATTTGGGGTTATCCCAGGGATGAACACATGAGTATATCTAGAGTTGAACAAATGAAACACCTTGAGAGACAAGTAAGAAGGTACCATAAGAAGTTTCATGCACACAGACAATCGTTCGTTGCCCGAAACAAAGTGTGAAAGGGGTTCAGAGCAACGGGAATAAGTATTGTGTTTCATCCCAGAATTGATGATCTCTGGAAGGTGGCTCGTGAATTACATACGAAGCCAAGCGTGAGGAATAACTTTGGAAACAGGGGGTGTACAGGAGAGTCAGGTTTCGATCCTGTGGAACTGTGGGTTATGGGCCCACCATGTGGGTTAAAAGTAGGAGGAGCGGTGACATCTTGCATGGACATGATAGCAAGGCAGGTTAGAGGGTAGCATGTCGATTATGTCGGCAACAACAGCAGTACCAAGGGCGAGGGACGAAGAGAACCATTTTCCTGCTCGTTAGGACGAGGCGGACCAATAGGCAAAGTTATCACCCATCGGTCGTTACCGGAATGTCATCAACAATAGTAACAGCATCCTGCTGACAGAATTGTACACCGAGATGTGTTCATAATCAGGAGAATATTTCCGCTTAGATCATATAGATCACAAGAAAGGTTATACCAAACAATGGAAAGGAAAATGTGTTAAAACACATATTTCAGGGGTATTTCCTTCCCAAGGACAAACATAGCATGATATCCATGACAGGATATAACGTAGAAAACCATTTAGATAATGGGGAGAGGAATTTTCATGACATTACCCATACAACGGTGTTTTGGATAATTGATGAAGAAAACATAACATTTTGTTGCAAATGTTCTTATCGAAGATCGGAGTATCACAGACATGCTTCGAGATAGCATTGACAAGGTCTTCAAGCAAAGATCAGACCTTGGATACACAAAGGATCCATCAAGAAAAACTTATTAAACAAGTCATTCAATTTCCTCATGCAAGAATGGTTAACCTTGTTAAAAAGGAAACTCTAACACTAGGTCCTCCGGCTAGGTGTGCTAGGCATGAAATCACCTTACCAAGTCATATGAGGACCAATGTTATAACTCCTGAAAATGTTCTCCAACCATCATATCTGACCGGGATTCATATCTGATTAGTGTTAGGATATCTCAAACTCGGGATGCCTGAGAAGAAAAGATGCAACACAAATTGACGAGATGACCATGTAAGATTCTCGGGAAATGAACTATGGGAGCAAGTTCCGAAACAAGAGCTCATCATTAAATCAAGGAGAGGATGAGGGGGTAGCTGATGGAATCAGCGAGAATCCTCGAGATTTCCAAAAAGGTGGATTTCCACAGTTATGTGAACAAGGAGACAACATTTGTTGGATCAAATGATAAAATGGTGTATGCTCGAGGAGAACATACACAGTTAAACATTGGATGAGAGGTGCACCCGAAATATGGGCTAGGTTGCACGACCAACGTCGGAATGATGATTCAATAATCAATAGTGTAAGAATGAACGGCCGACCATTAACTTCAAAGCAATAGGGTTGCTAGAAGGGCAGAATCCAAACAGCACCGCTCACTTGTTGGTCCCCCGGTTGGAATCAACACGAGGACCCAAGAAGAATGGTGATGGTGAAAAGTTTCACCATACCAAGAATTCTTAAGAGGTGGTGAAATTCTCACCACATTCTTGACATAAAAGGTGGTATTATTTCAAGGCAAAGAAGAACAATGCTAGGCAGCAATGAACTCAAGGTACAACACAAAACACGAACAAGTTTGTGTTGGAGGGAAGGCAATAAAGTGGCCGATGATAATACAAACCATCGAGGGGCAAGCATGGTATTTCCCATCAAGAATTCAATAGATATTTTGGAAGAGCTCGGAATGTTGATGATCATGACACCTTTGTCGAGAGATTTCATGAAGGCGTAATCGATCGGCGATGACATCAAGTCAGAGGAATGATGAAGAGAAAGGTTATTGGAGCCACGGGTACGTCACAAACCCCAAACCAAGTTTGATGTTCAAGGCGAAATGACATGATGAGGAAAATCAACGTAAGCTTTAGCTCATCGTCGAAAATTGTGCTCCGAGAAGAAGGACCAGGTAGCACAGTTAAAATCAACACGAATAGGTATAGCAGAGCAGGCTAGGAATGACATGATCGGGTACAAACTCGTACTTAAAGAAGATTACTGAAGAGTTGTTGAACCGTAGTGCGGACTCGGTTCAGTTATCGGTGTCTTTGAGTGTTTAATAACTCAGAGCCCGTGAAAAATTGGAATCCGTGAGAATGTAGTACTTGATGAAGAACTCATAAGAGGTTATGCAGTTCCATGATAATCTCGAGATACCAGGGGGTAATACTCGACGACAGATCAAAGTAGAGGTTGTATTGGGGTATTGCTCTGCAGAAGACAAGTGCTTAAACTTGCACGAGAAATGGTATTTAAAGGAGAACATGGTCGGAACCATGATTGGAAAAGGCCAGATCCCAGATATAAGATGAACTTATACCAAGGGAATAATTAATTTTAAAAGAAGCTTCGATGAGATGGTCTACATCGTGTCTATGGGCATGAACACAAAGTTCAAGGTCGACTCCCACTTCTCCAATGCATAACCTTTCATTTACTTCTCGCGTTCGATGAAGTTGTAGTGTTGAAATTTTATCTTGGTAAAATACCAGAAGAGTATGACTCGTGAAAACTTTCGAGTTCACACATATTAAGGAAGGCATAGGTTCAAGCCATCGGGGCTTCTTAGAACATATACCACGAACTCCAGGAGTAAATAACACCAGCTCAAAAGTAGAGCATGGTTGACAAAGCAAAGGATACAATTTACCAAAGGCATTATATATCCTAGGAAAGGCTCAAGGTTATTGAATATGAAGGACATTGTCGGATAAAATCCAACAAAGGATCTGGGGTGAGTATCGGCACACAACCAGAGGAAGAATCAAGGCAAAGAAATTGGATTATAGAAACAACTGAATAACTTAGAGCTCAATTGCTAAGGAATTATGATTACAAAGCAAAGGATCAGAAGCAGACGCTCTGATCAAGGATGGATAAGTTCAATAGACTTAGGGGCACAATCGACGACAATTTAATTGGCGAGAACCAGTTCATGGTTAAAATGACGTCTGAGCCGGAAGGATGAATTCTAGGATCTGTTTGAGGATTGCGAGCATTCGCAACAAATCGAAACAACGGACTCAAAGTGATAATGACAATGGATGTCAACAAGATTACTAGACTTATGGGATTAACCATAATGCAAGCAATCAAGAATTTCAAGAGCAATAGGATGCTCAGGATTTTCGGAAGATCGAATGGTATTTCGAGGATTGGTGACATACATGAATCAACTGGGGATGAGTGGATACTCGGTAAGTGCGAGAAATTATCCGTAGGGGTATTCATGTAACAAAGAACTGCAAGGCAATAGTCACAAAGTATTCTCGGAACACTAGAGAGAATTTCGAGGTATCTTGTAATAACAAGATCGACTGGGTATAAAGTAAGAACGACAGGTGTAAGTATTTATCCATAGGGATATTGCAATGGTAGGGAATTGCAAAAGCAACGGGCACAAGGTCTCGAGAGAATATCGAAAGGTATCTTCAGAATCCTTCGGTGCACAAGGTAATCATCTGGACTGAAGAGGCTCTCCGGGAGAAAGTATTATCGAGAACCTAGAGTCAGAGTTAGTAAAAATTGTTTAACCCGAATAGAAGAGAGATCAGATTCCCAGAGTACAGATCGAGGAGTAAAAGATCCTAATACCACCCAATGGCGACGTGGGCCCACAACCCACAGGTCCCAGGATCGAAACCTGGCTCTGATACCAACTTGTGATGCCCCCGATTCAATCGTACACTAATCATGCACGCAAACGTGTACGATCAAGATCAGGGACTCACGGGAAGATATCACAACCCAACTCTAAAAACATAAATAAGTCATACAAGCATCATAATACAAGTCAGGGGCCTCGAGGGCTCGAATACAAGTGCTCGATCATAGATGAGTCAGCAGAAGCAACAATATCTAAGTACAGACATAAGTTAAACAAGTTTGCCTTAAGAAGGCTAGCACAAACTGGGATACAGATCGAAAGTGGCGTAGGCCTCCTGCCTGGGATCCTCCTAACTACTCCTGGTCGTCGTCAGCGGGCTGCACATAGTAGTAGGCACCTACGGTGTAGTAGGAGTCGTCGTCGATGGTGGCGTCTGGCTCCTGGACTCCAGCATCTGGTTGCGACAACCAACAAGAAAGGAAAGGGGAAAAGGGGGGAGAAAGCAACCGTGAGTACTCATCCAAAGTACTCTCCAGCAAGGAGCTACACTACATATGCATGGGTATATGTGTAAAGGGCCATATCAGTGGACTGAACTGCAGAATGCCAGAATAAGAGGGGGATAACTAATCCTATCGAAGACTACGCTTCTGGCAGCCTCCGTCTTGCAGCATGTAGAAGAGAGTAGATTGAAGTCCTCCAGGTAGCATCTCCAAGTAGCATCTCTAGTAGCATCGCATAGCATAATCCTACCCAGCGATCCTCCCCTCGTCGCCCTGTGGAAAAGCGATCACCGGGTTGTTTGTGGAACTTGGAAGGGTGTGTTTTATTAAGTATCCGGTTCTAGTTGTCATAAGGTCAAGGTACAACTCCAAGTCGTCATGTTACCGAAGATCACGGGTATTCGAATAGATTAACTTCCCTGCAGGGGTGCACCACATAACCCAACACGCTCGATCCCATTTGGCCGGACACACTTTCCTGGGTCATGGCCGGCCTCGGAAGATCAACACGTCGCAGCCCCACCTAGGCACAACAGAGAGGTCAGCACGCTGGTTTAAATCCTAGAATGCTAGAATAAGAGGGGGATAACTAATCCTATCGAAGACTACGCTTCTGGCAGCCTCCGTCTTGCAGCATGTAGAAGAGAGTAGATTGAAGTCCTCCAGGTAGCATCTCCAAGTAGCATCTCTAGTAGCATCGCATACCATAATCCTACCCGGCGATCCTCCCCTCGTCGCCCTGTGGAAAAGCGATCACCGGGTTGTTTGTGGAACTTGGAAGGGTGTGTTTTATTAAGTATCCGGTTCTAGTTGTCGTAAGGTCAAGGTACAACTCCAAGTTGTAATGTTACCGAAGATCACGGCTATTCGAATAGATTAACTTCCCAGCAGGGGTGCACCACATAACCCAACACGCTCGATCCCATTTGGCCAGACACACTTTCCTGGGTCATGCCCGGCCTCGGAAGATCAACACGTCGCAGCCCCACCTAGGCACAACAGAGAGGTCAGCACGCTGGTCTAAATCCTATGCACGCAGGGGTCTGGGCCCATCGCCCATTGCACACCTGCATGTTGCGTATGCGGCCGGTGAGCATACCTAGCAACCTCCATTACAAAGGAAGTTGCGTTAACGCAGTCCAACCCGGTGCGCACCCCTCAATCGCTGACGTCACGAAGGCTTCGGCTGATACCACGACGCCGAGTGCCCATAACTGTTCCCGCGTAGCTGGTTAGTGCATATAGGCTAGTAGCCAGACTCAGATCAAATACCAACATCTCGTTAAGCGTGTTAAGTATCCGCGAACGCCGAACAGGGCCAGGCCCACCTGTCTCCTAGGTGGTCTCAACCTGCCCTGTCGCTCCGCCACAAAGTAACAGTCGGGGGCCGTCGGGTACCCAGGCCCACCTCTATCAGGATGGAGCCACCTGTCCTTTCAGCCCCCTCATCAGAATCACTTGCGGGTACTCATCGAGCTGACCCGACTTTAGTCACCATCTGTATAGTATGTATGTATGTATAGTATATACCCGTGATCACCTCCCGAGTGATCACGGCCCAATAGTATAGCAAGGCAGACTGACAAGAATGTAGGGCCAATGATGATAAACTAGCATCCTATACTAAGTATTTAGGATTGCAGGTAAGGTATCAACAGATGTAGCAACAATGTCAGGCTATGCATCAGAATAGGATTAACGGAAAGCAGTAACATGCTACACTACTCTAATGCAAGCAGTATAGAGAAGAATAGGTGATACCTGGTGATCAAGGGTGGGGGGGCTTGCCTGGTTGCTCTGGCAAGAAGGAGGGGTCGTCTTCGGTGTAGTCGAACACACAGACATCAGCACCGGTCTCAGAGTCTACCGGAAAGAAGTAACGAAGGGGGAACACAATAAATAACAGAGCAATCAAATGTAACACAAAGCAGGACGCGGCAATATGAGGTGCTAGGGGTTACCTAACGTAGTGGTAGGTGATATCGGCGAAGGGGGGAAACATCCAGGAAAGTATCCCGGTGTTTCGTGTGTTCGGGCAGAGGTACCGGAGGGGAAAGTTGCGTGTTCGGTATGCTAGGGGTGTGTGGCGGACAAACGAGTTGCGTATCTGCATTCATCTCGTCATTCTGAGCAACTTTCATGTTGAAAATATTTTCATCCGAGTTACGGATTAAAAGATATGATTTTCTAAAGATTTAAATCATTTTTTTGATTTTAGTTATTTATTTAATTCCAACATTATCCAAAACAGTGAATGATGACGCAGGCATGACATCAGAGTGATGTCAGCAGGTCAACTGGTCGGTTGACCAGTCAAACCAGACATGTGGGTCCAGTGGGACCCACATGTCATTGTCAGGGGCACTAACAGGGGGTTTTAGACTAACTAAACAGGTTAATTAGAGGGTGGGGCCCAATAGTCAGTGACTAATTAGGTTTTAGTTAATTAGCTTAACTAATTAGCAGTTTATATATTTGTGTTTATTTGTTTTATGTCATGGGGCCCGCATGTCAGTGTCACTGGGCTACCCAGTCAGCACGTTGACTGGGTCAACCCAGTCAACGGGGCCCCCATGGCCCACTGGCAGTGACCCAGGGGTGGGGCCCACTAAGCCACGTCGGCGTCGGCCGGAGACGCGCCGGAGATGGCTCCAGTGAGCCAAAACGCGGCGGCCGAACGCCGGAGCAGCTCGGGTTTTCGCCCTGGTGCACCATATCGAGCGTGGCCAGGCTATCTGGAACGACCTCTTCGCGCCGCGTCCGATGGAGGGGAGCTCGGCGATGGGGGTGGCCGGAATGGTCGCCGGCGACGAGCACAGCGGGCTGCAGTTCGGGCGCGGACGGGGATCGCGCTTCGGGGTTTTTGAACGAGGCCTGTTTGGGACCAAACTGACGAGCGCGTCGAGGCGCGTCGAACGGTGGAGGAGGCTTGGCCGGAAGCAGCCGGAGACAGCGGTAGCGAGCGGCGGAGCGGACGCCGGAGTTCGGGCGTCTGTGGACCAACGATAGGGGGCACGGGAAGGCGTGTGCGTGTGTGCGTTGGGTTCCTGGAAGCACCAGGAACACGATGTCGTGCTCACGCGAGCACGACGGAGACCATGGCCACGGTGGCGAGGCGATCCGCGGCGGCGTGCTCACGGCAACGGCGACGGGGCAGCTACGGTGCGTGAGGGGGGCTAACGAAGATGGCCCGAAGATGGGGAGCTCACCGTGCGGCACGAAAGATGGCCCTTGGGTGGCTTAGTAGCTGCAGTGGCGTCGCCGTAGATGAAGAAGAGCGGCGGGGGGGTTTGTCGGAGCAGAGGAGGAAGACGGCGGTGTCGGGGGCGTTGCGGTGGTTCCGGTCTCCAACGGGTTGCGCCAGACGAAGGAGAGGACGACGGCGGCCCTTGGCGACACCGTGGGGCGGTGAGGTGGCCTCGGTGGCCGTGGTTAGGCCGGAGCCATGGCATCGGTGGCGTCCGGATGCGGAGGGGGACGAGGAGGAGAGGCGCGGTGGATCTGGAGGGGCGGAGAAATATCTGCGGGGGGAGGGGGATCTGACGAGGCCGAGAGGGGCCGTGGCGGCCTTATCCTCCCCCGTCGCCGGCGAGCGGGTCCGGTGGCGACCGCGCCCTATAGCGGCGCGCGTCCGAGGAACAGGAAGGGGGGGTGCGGTGCGAGGAGCTGGGCCGGCTGGGCCGACCAGGCTGGTTGCGGCCCAGGGAGGCAGGGGTTGTGGCCGGTTTGAGCTGGGCCGCCTAGTCCAGGGGGGCTTCCCCCCCTTTTTTGTTTTTTTGTTGTAACTTCTTTCTTTTATTTATTTTCCCTTTTCTGTTTTATTTAGTTTTAGGGCATTTAGGTATTTTGTAAAATTGTGTCCTCTACACCATAAATACCAGTGCATTATTTGGCATCCACCTAACATTTTTGCTTTAATATTGGAAAACTTTTATTGTTTGCTTAATTTTGAATTTGAATTCGAACCAGTTTCGAACTAACACGAGATTAGCAACAGTAATCGAGGTGACGTGGCATCATTAGCAGAGGCTCACTGTAGCTTAAATACCCGGGCGTCACATGCGCGCGAGCCTGCACGAGTGAAAACGACGACTTCGGCCATTCCTCCCAACTAAGACAGTGTTGCTTAAAGTGGTGTGCGGCGCATGAATTCCAAGCTCCTTAGCCAGGCCATCACAAGCAAACACGTCACGGAGTATAAGGTTTTTACTCATGCAGCCTATCTACCATGGAAACCTCCATGAGCCACACGTTGTGGTAACGCCGGGTGTATTTCCAGCAGACCGACTGGAAGGATAGGGATGCCCCATGCTCCTGTGGCGAGCCGCTTCGGTGCCTGCAGCCACGGAGACCGTAGCTGATGCCGCTGCCATGCTTCCCCACTGGCCAAGCCCCTCTCCCAGCTTGCCCCGTTCCCCCCCAGGCTTCTCCACCCCAAGATTTGTGTGTCGGTCCCTTGTCCCTGCTCTGTTTCCACAGCTGCTCTCAACCAGGCCAGATTTGGCCTCCACGCTGCGGCCTTCGGCTCGCCCGGGCTCCTCCTGTGTGCTGGATTTCCTCCCGGAAGATTCACCCGCTATTACTGCTACCGTGCCAGGTCCAATCCTCAAGGTTCGCTTTGCTCTTGCTGGAGATCTACCATGCCCACTTCCCCTACAGCGCATTCATGGCGCCCCAAAGCCATGCCTCAAGGCGTCGTCGACACTGGCCTTCAATGCCCTGCAAGACGCGTCATGGACTGCTGCTCCCTCGAGCCCAGTGTTGCCGCATGCGACTTCAATCGAGCCGTTGGTGATGGATTCCAGCCCAGAGGAAGAGTGGTAGCTCGTAGAGGCGCCATATTGGTGGCGAGCTCTCTCCCCCACCCACCAGCATTCAAGCCAACGATTTCCGCATTCAGCTTCCCCGCCTACCTGTAGATCTTTTGTCAAGCCTTGCCCAGAGTTTGCCACACATGCCTGGAGAAGGGCCACAACAAAATCGACTGTCGAGACCCATATAAGTGCTTGATTTGTCGAAGAAGCGGACATCGAGTGCGTCAATGCTCAAACTCCCTCCCCCTCCCTCCAGGGCCGCAGCTCTGCCAAAGTTCCACCACACCTCAACTGGCCAGCCTGCCTGCTCCGCCTATGCTCCAAGGCCCTTCTACTCCGGGCCTGCTCCTCGTCGCACCTTTGCTGCCTGGGTCAGTGATGCCGCGGGTGGGCGACCCCTCACTGTGGCCTGCTGAGGGCCATGTGGTCGTGGTTTCCACGCCGGCGATGGATGCTCATGCGGCCAGCCTCGCCAACCTTGCGGTGGTTGTGTGGCTAGGTGGCAACCGCCCGACAGTCAGTGCCTCTGTCATCAGGGAGGTTGTGGCCTTGCACGCGGGCATCGGCCGCTCCCTGCTGAAGGTGGTGCCTTTCTACCCTGAAGACTTCCTCGTCAGGTTCGACTTTCAGCATCACTGTGACTTGGCGACGGCTGGCCCGGGCCGATTCTCCCACTTCAGCTCCGACTTCGGCAACCTCAACATCCACATAGCCAGGTGGCGCCTCAACACACACGCCGACGATGTCCAAGCCGACTACCACGTCCATCTCTGCATCGAAAATGTGCCACTCAATGCTTGGAATGACTCCGTCGCCGTGCAGGTGCTTGGTCCGAACACTTTCCTGTACTATTTTGACATCGCCTCTGTGCAGTGCGAGGACGCAGCCATGCTCAACCTGTGGGCTTGGTCGGCCGACCCCAGCAAAATCCCCAAGGTGTTGTTTATCCCTTTCACCTGCAATCAGCCGCCGGCTGGCAGCACCCCGGCCACCGGGCGCCGAGGTCTACGGTGTTGTGTCCTGGTCCATCTGGACAGGATCAAAGATTTCCTCCCCGACTCGGAAGGTAGGATCCCTTAACAGTCGCGCCCGCACCCCCTTCGACTGGCGCTATGGTGTCGTGGACGGCGAGGCCCGTTCACGTGAGGCGGCTGCTCGGCGAGGGGACCGCGACGACCGTGACCAGCGCGACGACGAACGTGACAGGGACGACGACCATGACGAGCGCGGAAGGCGCGACAACTGCAAGACTTCCTCCTAGCATGGTCTCTTTCGGAGCCGCTCTAGGGTCCCTCGCCGCGACGATGAGCGAGCAGGAGGCTCGCGCGATGACCAACAGCGAGATGACCGCGACTCTCATGGCCGCTACGACGGTGGAAGGAGGAGTGTCCTACCGGACGCCCGGAAGATTGACAAGGCCAAAGTGCAGCGCCTTCCTGACGGTGCAGTTGTCGGTGTCAAAACTGGCGGATCTCGGGTAGGGGGTCCCGAACTGTGCGTCTAGGCGGATGGTAACAGGAGACAAGGGACACGATGTTTTACCCAGGTTCGGGCCCTCTTGATGGAGGTAAAACCCTACGTCCTGCTTGATTGATATTGATATTGTGGATGTTTACAAGAGTGGATCTACCACGAGATCAAGGAGGCTAAACCCTAAAAGCTAGCCTATGGTATGATTGTAAGGGTTGTTGTTGTTGAGCCATCCAGTTTATAAAGACACCGGAGAGGGCTAGGGTTACATAGAGTCGGTTACAATGGTAGGAGATCTACATATCCGTATCACCAAGCTTGCCTTCCACGCCAAGGAAAGTCCCATCCGAACACGGGACGAAGTCTTCAATCTTGTATCTTCATAGTCTTGGAGTCCGGTCGATGATAATAGTCCGGCCGATGATAGTTCGGCTGATGATGGTAGTCCGGCTATCTGGACACCCCCTAATCCAGGACTCCCTCAGCAGTCATCCTAGCTTCAGGCAGAAGGGCTCGGCATCGGGCAGCCTGCCCGGAGAGACGCTCGCGCTCCTGTGAGGTGATCTGCACCAGGTGAACGGAAGACACTCATGGAAGATCACCACCGCAATCTCCCAGGACCACCTCCCATGATGTGATCGAGTTGCAGCCCTCCCCAATGCTCCCTGCCTGGCTGTCCTGTGCAACTTCATGCCTGGGCTCATCGGTGTCTCCAGAGAAGCCCCTAGGCTGGTCCTCCCCAGTTCGTTTGCACCAACGATCAGGCTCGATGCCGCCAAGCCCATGCACTCCTCTCCATGTGCCTGCTGATGAAGACCCAACAATGACGAGCCATATGACTGAAGCAGTCCAGAACCTGAGTGGCCCAACCTACACTCCACTGTTTGTGCCTTGCCCACAAGCCATTCTCCTGATGCCCAGCTCCACCCCGCCGAAGCCGCCGACTACCAGAAGAAAGACACTTGCTGGAATCACAGGACTGAACCTGATACATAGCAGCCCAAGATTGCAAGCAAAGAATCGTGACATGCCGATCGCTTACCTGGCAGAGAAACTCCTTTTCCAACGCATGGGGGTTGTAGATAAGGGGGAGATGATCACAGAGGCAGCCATTGCCAAGTATGTGTCTATGTTTCGTGGCCAGCTACCGGACCTGGCTGTCGTTGCGCTTAGAGCCCTGTTCAAGCTCTACTGTGACCTCGCTACTGCGGTGGAGGATGCCTTGCTTGACCATGGTGGAGGAGCTGGGCTAGAACTTCAAGCTCAAGGCGGAGAAGATGCGGCGTCTGCTTGATGCCTCTGCCATGACTAGCTGCTGATGTAACCTAGTTATCATGATTAGTCACTTTCTTATTGTTGTTCTCCCAGTTACTCTAGATAGGCCTGTTTGTAGCTCTGATCTTCAACTACTCTCTGTTGTTGCCTTGGCAAGACCCCTATTTGTGATCCATGTTACCCTTGATGTAGCCCTTGTTTGCAATGAATGAAAGTCTTTCCATCATAAACTGGAACGTCTGTGGCCTAAATTGTCCCAACCATCGCACAACAGTTCATGAGACTATTGCTGCTACTACCTGTAACCTTGTTTGTCTATAGGAAACCAAATTGGCTGCTATTGACCCTCTCTTGGCTGCTTTTTTGGGTGGCCAAAGACTAAAAAGCTTTGCTGATAGGCCTGCTGATGGCACCAAGGGAGGAATTCTCCTTCTCTGGAATGAAGACTTCCTTAAAGTGGATAACATTTCAACGGGTACCTTCAACATCTCTGCAACCATCACTATTGTCAACACTCTCACTTCCTTCAAGCTCACTTCGGTGTATGGCCCTACTAGAGGCAACCTGAAAGATGCTTTCTTCCAAGAGCTTGTGAGCCTCAAGCCCCAGTTGGGTACCAAGTGGCTTGTTACGGGATATTTCAATCAAATATACCGCGCTCGCGACAAAAACCATGAAAACATTGATCGCTCTCGCCTCGTGCACTTCCGAAACTCACTCAACACCTGTGAGCTGAAAGAAATTCACCTCCAGAACAGAAGGTTCACCTGGAGCAACGAGCAGACTAACCCGACCTTAAGCAAGTTGGATTCTTTTTTCTGCAATGAGGACTGGGACGTTGACTTCGACACTCACATCCTTCATGCCATATCGTCCTCACTCTTGGATCACTGCCCACTCCTTCTGGCTAGCGACAGGGGGCCATGGCGACCAAAAACCTTCCGTTTTGAATTTTTTTTGAACCAAAATGCCAAACTTCAAGAAGACGGTACATGATGCTTGGAAGGAGGACACTAGTCATTCTGAGCCCTTTTAGGTGCTCTTTCACAAGCTTAAAAGAACAAGTCAGCGCCTTAGGAAATGGAGCAAGACAATCTTCTCGAATCACAAAATCCAACTCCACATGGCCCTTGAGATCATCCTTCGCCCCGATGTGGCGCAAGAATGGAGGACGCTTAGCCTGGCTGAATGGAACCTGAGGAAGGACCTCAAGAGAAAGGTTGTCGCCCTGGCTATCCTCGAGCGGGCGAGGAAAAGGCAAAGTTCAAGAATTAACTTGCTCAAAGAGGGGGACACAAATACACATTTCTTTCATCTCCGTACCAACCATCACCGAAGGAAGAACTTCATCCACCGTCTCAAGCACAATAATGGATGGGTCACGAACCATGATCACAAAAAGGATATTATCCAGCACCACTTTGCAAAAGCCATTGGGAAGGGCCCCCCATGCTCCAAGGACTTCAATTGGGGTTGCATCTCACCGTCGAATTCTAATGTTTCAGAGTTGGGTGCCTTGTTCACTAAGGAGGAGGGTTGTGCTGCGATCAACGAACTACCAGGAGACAAAGCCCCGGGCCCGGACGGATTCACAGGACTTTTGTTCAAAGAATGTTGGGATATCATAAAGCCAGAGATTATGTGAGTTGTTAACAGTTTTTCCGACCTACGTGTCAGGAACCTCCACTGGAACAACTCAGCTAACATTGCTCTCATCCCTAAAAAGGCTGGGGCGGAGGACATCTCTGATTTCCGACCAATAAGTCTCATTCATGCGGTTGCAAAAATAATTGCTAAAATGATGGCCACTAGGCTGGCCCTTCACATGCCCGCTCTGGTTTCCAACACGCAAAGTGCATTCATCAAGAAAAGAAGTATACATGATAACTTCATGTGTTTCTGCAATCTGGCCCGTCGATTTCATCGAACCAAATCCCCAACTTTGCTATTCAAACTGGATATCAAAAAAGCCTTTGACTCGGTCCGATGGGACTACCTCATGGATTTGTTGCGTCACAATCATTTCTCGAACCGTTTCTGTGATTGGGTTTCAGCTCTTCTCTCCACGGCCTCATCTAGAGTGCTTCTCAATGGCATTGCGGGCGACCCTATCAAACATGGATGTGGGCTACGACAGGGAGACCCACTATCGCCACTGCTCTTTGTCCTTGCCATTGACCGCCTTTACAGTATCCTCGCTAAGGCAACTAAGCAAGGCAACCTCCATCCCCTCCGTGGAAATCCTATTCGGGCATCCTTGTATGATGATGACGCGGCCATCTTCGTTGCACCAATCAAGGAGGACATCCAATTCCTGGCTACGACACTGAGCTCCTTTGGTGAAGTCACTGGCCTCGTCACCAACTGCACAAAGAGTTTGGTTGCGCCCATTCGTTGTACCAATATCGATCTTGATGACATCCTTTAGGCCTTCCCTGCCGCTCGGACCGCCTTTCCCATGTGATACCTTGGCCTTCCGCTCTCAGTCACGAGACTTAAGCGCATACATTTTCAATACCTCGAGGACAAGGTCGCGGCAAGCTTCCACCTTGGTCGGCTCTCCAGGTGGCTGCCCCTGGACGCATAATTCTGGTCAAAGCGGGTCCTCACGGCCATCGCAATCTATCACCTAACACCTTTTGAGCTCCCTGCTGAAGTTTGGAAGAAAATTGACAGCCTCAGGCGTGCCTTTCTTTGGGCAGGTTCTGATAAGGTTTCTGGCGGCAAGTGTAAGGTCAACTGGAATACTATCTGCAAGCCCAAGATCTATGGCGGCTTGGGTGTCCTAAACCTCGAGAAATTTGCGACCGCGCTTTGACTCTGCTGGTTGTGGTTCGAATGGGCC